>NW_025240260.1:0-3646 GCF_018294505.1 Triticum aestivum
CGCCGTCCCACGTATTGGCTGGCGTTTTCCACAACGTGTCAAGCTCATCTTTCAGCAGCCCCAGATACAGATTGATGTCATTCCCTGGTTGTTTCGGCCCTTCAATTAGCATACTCATGGGAATGTACTTCCTCTTCATGCACAACCAGGGGGGAAGGTTGTACATCCACACAAACACAGGCCAGGTGCTATGTGTGCTTCTCTGGCTGCCAAATGGATTGACTCCATCGGTGCTCGCGCCCAGCACAATGTTCCTTGGATCGTTCCCAAATTCTGGGTCTTCGAAGTTCAACGCTTGCCACTGGCTCGCATCCTTAGGGTGACTCAGCATCTTGTCTTTTTTATCTATCTCCGGATCATTTGTGTCATCTTCTCGCTTCTTCTCTTCCCTATCCACGTGCCAACGCAGGAGCTTTGCTACCTTAGGGTCCATGAAATACCGCTGCAGACGAGGAGTGATCGGAAAGTACCACACCACCTTTCGAGGAGCTTTCTTCCTCTTCTTGTACCGAGTGACGCCGCACACCGGACATATGGTAGACTCCGCGTGCTCGTCCCGATAAATGATGCAATTGTTCATGCACACATGGTATTTCACGTGCGGTAAATCCAGAGGACACACGATTTTCTTCGCCTCCTCCAAACTGGTCGGGCACTTGTTCCCCTTGAGAAGACGTTTGTGCCAGAATGACATGTTCTCGTCGAAGCATGCGTCGGTCATTTTGTGTTTTACCTTCATCTCCAGAGCCATGAGCGTTACTTTCAGGCGGGTATCCTCGGGTCTGCATCCTTCATACAATGGAGTAACCGCGTCTAACTCAAGTTGATCCATCTTGGCTTTCTCTCGGGCGGTAGCTCTTGCGTTATCCGTCTGCTTGAGAAGCAGCTCTTGAATATGATGGTCCTGCACCGAGCCCATCGATGGTCCAGCATTGTCTGCTCCGCCGGCATCATCATCTTCATGATCATGCCCGTCGTCTGCTCCGGCATCTTCCTCATCATCATGTCCTGCATCTTCTACATGATGACTGTGTACAGCATCACCGTCGTGATCATCTCCTAGGGATTCTTCGTCTTCTCGCCCGCCCGAGCCGCGGTGGTTGTCTTGCTGCCCTTCCTCATTTCTTGCCCGGCCCCCATGGACGACTACATAGTCGTCTTCATCACCTTGCCACCGATAGCCATCCATGAAACCACGCAAGAGCAGGTGGTCCCGCACCTGCCCGGAATCCGGCTCCGCAATAAGGCTCTTCAGCTTGCATCTTCGACACGGACATCTTATCTCCGTCTCGTTCTTTTGAAGCATCTCGGCCTTCGCGGACCTCAAAAACCTATTCACGATGCCTTCGGTCATCGTGCGGACCATGGTTGCCTGCGGGGTAGAGCAAAACGATATTTTAGAACCAAGAAAAAATTTGGCATGACTTTCCCTAAAAATAGGACCAAAAAGAATGCTTAAAGCCAAAATTATCGCCGAAACGGAAATGAATCAACATTCCGGCAAAATATTGGCAACTATCGCATTTCAAATACTGGTACACCTCCAAACACAAACACATATGCAACAGCACAGACATATGCAACACCACGAACATACATAGATCTAGGTAGGCCATAAAAAGTGCATGTGCACATTGTTGTAGGGAGATGATAATAAATATAGCTTCCCCCCTTACTTACCTATCAAAACAAGGTAATTTAACCACTTAATTTGAATGAATCTATGGTGGAAATGAGGTGAAAAAGAGGAGGCACCCGAGACAAGGAGGAGGTGGAGAGAATGAAGTGGGGAGAAAGTGAGTGTGGGTAGGAGAGGTTGTCCAAAATATCTTGTTATTGCCCACTTACTAATGGCGCACCAACTCTAAATGCGCCATTAGTAATCCAGGTTACTAATGGCGCACCTTTTGGTGGTGCGCCATTAATAGTTTTGCAAAAAAAAACATACTAATGGCGCACTGTTCCACAATGCGCCATTACTAGTTTAAACTAGTAATGGCGCACTGTGGAACAGTGCGCTATTAGTAGTTTTGCAAAAAAAAGGAATAAAAAATATAATAACAAAAACAACATTAGTGGCGCACTTTCCGACAGGTGGGCCATTACTAGTTACAACTAGTAATGGCGCACTGAGTCTGGACGCGCCATTAATATGTTTGGACAGGCGCACTAGTTCAAAAAAAATTGATACTAATGGCGCACCTTGGGCCAGATGCGCCATTAGTAGTTTCAACACTAATGGCATATCAGAAGGTGGTGCGTCATTAGTATATACTAATGGCGCACTGCTTGTCTGGTGCGCCATTAGTATCAATCCCATCTATAGCCCTTTTTCTAGTAGTGCCAGACCCGTCATGCTAATCTTTCAGTGGCCGAGCACCCCGACGGCCAACACATGTGCATGCTCATCTTGATGGCTGGCTGGCACTCTCATGTCACACTCGTGCAGATGCAGTTCTTGGACATGGCATCTTGCGATCCTAGGGCTTCCGTGTACAGTGCAGCTCATATTGTCCTTCAGTCCATTTTAGTCTGAAAAAAAACTACAAAAGTTTGTTGTTTCGCTCTTTCTTTTTGGATGCGGTTCACTTGTACTATATGTTAGTTCATTTTTGTATATGCGAGAAAAAGGAAGCATCATGTGCATGATGTTCCTTTTGTAAAAAAATGTTTGAAAAAAGAAAACAAAAACTCGTTCGAGAAAATTTACGTCCAACAAAAAGAAATCATGAAGTTCGCTTGACTTTCTGATGTAGTGCGGTTTTCCGTTCGAAGCAGTGCGTTCTTTCGTAAAAAATGACAACAAAAAATCATAACGGCTCATCTGAGAAAATTTACGTCCGACAAGAAAATCATGAAGTTCGCTTGACTATTTGATGCAGTGCGGTTTTCAGTCTAAAAACAGTGTTGTTTTCTTCTTCGTCTTTAAAAATTTACGTCCCACAAAAAGGAAACCATGCAGTTCTCTTCTCCATGTGATGTAGTGCGGTTTTTCGTCCGTTGCAGTGCGGTTTTAAGTCGGATGAAGTACCCACGTCGATTTGGGTGTCGCGAAAAACAGAGTGTCCGCGTTTCGGTAAATTCAAAACTGCTCTTAAACCGTAAAGAATTAGACAGAGTGTTCTACATGAAAGATTTGCGTATCATTGATATCTTTTCAACGGCGTATCATTTGAATCATTCCGACCAGCGGTTTGCAAAAATTTCATGAAAAAACAGCCGCAGCCACTCGTCATCCGCTGCACGATTTTCAAAATTAACTTAAAACTGTAAGGAATCTCAAAACCATTCCTACATATGAAAGTTGCGCCTCGTTCGTAGATTTCCAACGGCGTATCACACGGCTCGTTTCGACAAACGGTTCACAAACTAGAGCGAAAACAGTACCGAAAATTTGAAAAAATTTGAAAAACAGAATTCCGCGATTTAGTAAATTTGAAACTGCTCTTAAACCGTAATGAATTAGAGAAAGATTTATATATGAAAAAGATGCGCGTCGATGATATCTATCCAATGGTGTATCGTTTGCTTCATTCCGACAAAGTGGTTTAGAAAAAAACGCGAAAAAACGCTCGCTGCCACTCGTCATCCGCCGCACTATTTTCAAAGCTGCTCTTAAACCGTGTGGAATCTCGAAAAGTGTTCA
>NW_025240261.1:0-3646 GCF_018294505.1 Triticum aestivum
CGCTAGCACATCAAGGAGAACATTAGAAGCGGAGTGCTAAATGTCTCTCGGTCGATCATTCAGATTTTGTTTCCTTGGCCTCGCTAAGGTGAAATCTGAGAAAGTGTTATCTTCCTTTGCATCTGCGTCCTCCATCACCATTCATCATGGTAGTAAGTTGTGCTACCGGACCCTTGACACGGATGTTGGTAAAACCTTGATGAATGTGGAAATGCTTAAGTTCTTGAGAGCACGCACAAGCGCTACGTCTTATCATCGGCACTAGCTGGGATTGCCCCAGATTTCTTCGGTTATGCTATAACCACTCCAACAGTGAATTCACTCTCTATTGTTGGGTTCTTCCCCAGATACCAGAATCATTCCCATCATTTGCATTTTGTTCCCAGCTTGCACCGCCATTGTGCCATTCTACCATGGGTCTCTTCCATCTCCGGTGATAAGGAAATTCATCCATTACGTTGTCTTCAACAAGGTAATCCACATCATCCAAGTCCGAGTATACCATTCTACTGACCCCCTCCAAACGATCGCTCGAGAATTGCCTTAGGCTGGTTTAAAGAGTTTCAATGATCTTTGAATCAAAAGTAATTCTTTTTGCCACTTAAGGGGATATCTCTACGAGTCACCTTCCCTAAGGTGTATCGTTGTGGTTTCATGGCAACTCAACTCCTCGCTACGTTGACAATCGATTACCACCTTCTTAGGTGTGGGATCGTTGTCTACCTAGTGAACTCTCGTCATCTGTTCCACTCCATTTCTTCAAATCTGTACTTCGTCTCCCAGCTCAAGAGATGTTGCTATGTCTCATTCCGTGAGTTGTTCGATCTTCGAGAAGATCGACCCTTCTAGAGTCTCCTTCTTTCCTCCATGTCATGTTGACAGGATTTCTCAAGGCAAAACTTCAAGACAATGATGGTGAATGAATCAACGTTCAACTGAAGTGCACCCTGGATCGTGAAGATTGTACTAGTTCGCGTTTCCCCTTCATCCTACCCTACGCTTGAATCTCGAGACGAGATTCTTGTTTAGTGGGGGTGAGTTGTCACATCCCTAGCTTCTGGCATTGCTCTAGCCTAGCCTCATGTGTGCATCATGTTTAACTTTTGAATGAACTTGAAATGGGGATTGCTCAAACCCTAGCATTAAAGGAATTCACTAGGTTCACCTAAAATACTTTCAAGCAAGTCCAAATGGCTTTCAAAAATGTTCATGATTTTTGACAAAGGTGAAAAACCTCTACCAAAAATGATGCCAATATTTTTGGGCCATTATGGATTTTTGATTAATCTATATTGTATTTGAATTGGGGCATTTAAATACTATTAATATTTTTAAATGCTCCAACAATTCTGAAAATTGATAAGGGCCACTGGAATAATTCAGAAAGCACCCATATTTATTTCCAGGATTTTATAAAATGATTTGATATTTAAAACAAATCAAAAACAAATTGCAGAAATAGAAAAAAATAAAACAGAACAAAAATAAGAGGGAGAAGGACATACCTGGCCTCACCCGTGCAGCCCACCAGCCGGCCCAGCTCCCCCCCCATGGCCGGCCCAGCCCGCCACCGCTACTCCCCTGTCGTCTTCCTCCTCGCCAGAAGGACGCGGACACCGCGACGCCGCCGTGCGCGCCACCTCCACCCCGCTCTGGCCACCTCCTGCTTCCTCCCCGAGCCCTCTGGTGACGCCACGCACTTCCCCTCGCCCCCTGCACCTCCCCTCTCCTCCCCTGGACCCCGTTCCCTCCTCTGCTTCCCTCCCTGCATGCGCCCGAGCGGAGCCCATCGCCATCGTCGCCGTAGCCATGACCACAGCCACCCCCTCTCCTTTCCGACGCGCTTCCGAGCTCCGCCACGACGTCGTCGTCCTCTCCATCGAGTCACGCGGCGCCAGAAGCTCTGCTGCATCTCCAACGCCGCCGTTTCCGACCTCGGGTGCCGGTGATCCCCGCCGTCGATTCGCCGGACCCCGTGCCTCCCCTGCCTCGCCAGCAGCACCAGAAGAACCGCGGTGAGCCGCTGCATCGTTTTCCCCATGCCTCGTTGCCTAATTCGCCCCCTAGCCGCTCCCTCCACCGGAGCCGAGACGCTCCGCCGCACGGGCTCGTCGCCGGTGAAGCTCCGGTAACCTTTTGGTCCCATGCCTGCGTCCGTTGCACTCGTTGCGTCCCGTAGAGTAAAACTAGCGCGACCACCGTCTTGTTTGCACACCGCAGCGCCGGTCCCGCGAACCCCCGAGCTCCGGCCGCCGCCGGGGTCGATGCCGCGCTCAACTCCGGCCACCCCACGCCCTCTCGTGGGTCCCCCTAGATGCGCGGGAGCACGGGCTTCCTCTTGGTGCCCTCAGCGCGACCAGCCGCGGGCCGTAGCGCCGTCCCGAGCAACTCCGGCGAGGTCTCGCCGTCGCCGTGGTCGCCGGCGTCACTCGCCGACGTGGCCACTTAGTTAGGGCGTAAACACCCCGCTAATCACCCACTACAGCCACTGCCAAGTGGGCCCTCGTGCCTAATTAATTAGTTTAACCTCTCTGTTTAGATTAGTACTAATTTTGTGGGCCCCATAGGTCAGTTTGACCTGGCCCCGTCACACTTTGACCGACCCCACACGTCGGAGTTGACCAGGCTGATGTGTCCGTTGACTGGGCCCACCTGCCAGCGACCTAAACGAGCCCTAAGTCACTGACTAATGGGACCCCCTGGTCAGGTTTGACCCGGGGCAGCCCTGTTGACTTGCTGATGCAAGCATGACGCAGTGCTGATGTCATAACTCATTTTCTGGATTTAATTTAATTTTGAAATTTCAGAAAATGCCTAAAACTTCTAAAAATCATAGAAAATTAACCGTAACTCCAAATTAAATAATTTATATATGAAAAATTATCAGAAAAATTCAAGGAATCCATATGTACCATTTTCATGCATGTTAGAACAACTTATCACTACTGTTTAGGGCAAATCAAGTAAATGACATTTAAATAACCACATACGGAGTTTGAATTTGAATCTTGTATTCAAACCAACTTCATTTAATCTGGTTTTAGGTGCATTAGCCCAAAACACATTCATATTGCCATGTCATAGCATGCATCATATTGTGCATTGCATTGATCGTGTCTTTTCTGTATTTGCCGGTATTTGTCCCCTCTCGATAGACGTGTACCGATGATGTGATCGTTGACACTGATGAAGACTCAATGTTATCTTCAGAAGTGCCAGGCAAGCAAAACCCCCTTGTTCATTCCGATACAATCCTACCCTCTCGCTCCTGCTCTCTTTTACTGCATTAGGACAACACCGATTCAACTGTTACATGCTGCGGTAGTTGAACCCCTTTATCCTTTGCATGACCTGTCATTGCCACAGTAAATAGATGAAACCCACTAGCATGAGTAGGAGTTGTTTGAGCCCTGTTATGCCTACTCATTCATGCTTGTTTGTCATGCCTGCTACTGCTTAGAGTTGAGTCAGGTCTGATTCATCGGGGATGAATCAGAGGCGTGTGAACATGTCCTACTGTGTGTGAGCTAAGTGTGTGAACACGATTTGGTAAAGGTAGCGGTGAGAGGCCATGTAGGAGTACATGGTGGGTTGTCTCATTGTAGCCGTCCTCAGGAACTGAGTTCTGTGTTTGTAATCCATGATT
>NW_025240262.1:0-3646 GCF_018294505.1 Triticum aestivum
GTGATGGACAAGACCCAATCCTAAGCATAGCACAAGATCGTGTAGTTCGTTTTGCTAGAGCTTTTCCAATGTCAAGTATCTCTTCCTTAGACCATGAGATCGTGTAACTCCCGGATACCGTAGGAGTGCTTTGGGTGTACCAAACGTCACAACGTAACTGGGTGACTATAAAGGTGCACTACAGGTATCACCGAAAGTGTCTGTTGGGTTGACACGGATCGAGACTGGGATTTGTCACTCCGTATGACGGAGAGGTATGTCTGGGACCACTCGGTAATGCATCATCATAATGAGCTCAAAGTGACCAAGTGTTTGGTCATGGGATCATGCATTACGGTATGAGTAAAGTGACTTGCCGGTAACGAGACTGAACGAGGTATTGGGATACCGATGATCGAGTCTCAGGCATGTAACGTACCGATTGACAAAGGGATTGTATACGGGGTTGATTGAATCCTCGACGTCGTGGTTCGTCCGATGAGATCATCGAGGAGCATGTGGGAGCCAACATGGGTATCCAGATCCCGTTGTTAGTTATTGACCGGAGAGCCATCTCGGTCATGTCTGCATGTCTCCCGAACCCGTAGGGTCTACACACTTAAGGTTCGGTGACGCTAGGGTTATTAGGAAGACTTGTATGTGATTACCGAATGTTGTTCGGAGTCCCGGATGAGATCTCGTACGTCACGAGGAGTTCCTGAATAGTCCAGAGGTGAAGATTTATATATGGGAAGTTGTCATACGGACACCGGAAAGTTTCAGGGGCATATCGGTATTGTACCGGGACCACCGGAGGGGTTCCGGGGGTCCACCGGGAGGGGCCACCCCTCTCGGAGGGCCTCATCGGCCGCAAGGGTCAGGGAACCAGCCCTTGGAGGGTTGGGCGCCCCCCCTTGGGCCCATGCGCCTAGGGTTGGGGGGGGAACCCTAGTGGGGGCGCCCCCTTGCTTGGGGGGCAAGCCCCCCTCCCTGGCCGCCGCCCCCCCTCTATATCTCATCTAGAGGGGGCCGGCCCCCTTCCCCGTTCCCCTATAAATAGAGGGGCGAGGGGAGTGCTGAACACTTGATCCAAGGCACAGCCCCTCCCCTCCCCAACACCTCTCCTCCTCCGTTGAGTGTTTGGCGAAGCCCTGTCGGAGTACTGCCTCTCCACCATCATCACCCTGTCGTGCTGCTGCTGGAGCCTTCTTCCTCAACCTCTCCTTCCCCCTTGCTGGATCAAGAAGGAGGAGACGTCGTCCGTTCCGTACGTCTGTTGAACGCGGAGGTGCTGTCCGTTCAGCACTTGGTCATCGGTGATTTGGATCACGGCGAGTACGACTCCATCACCCCGTTCCCTTGAAGGCTTCCGCACGCGATCTACAAAGTGGTATGTAGATGCAATCTCTCTCCCAAGATTCATTGCTTAGATGAACTCATAGATGGATCTTGGGGAAACCGTAGGAAAAAATTTAATTTTCTGCAACGTTCCCAACACCCGCTCCCATCCCAGCTCCCATCCCCGCGCCCACGCCAGCGACCATCCCTGTAGCATTGATGGGCTTGTTGTTGGAAATGACACCTATGGGATCACAAGAATCCCTACTACGGTTGCGGGGTGCGGGGTCATGAAAAGAGCGGGATCAGCAGTCAGCACAAGCACATGGGTCGTTTACCCAGGTTCGGGCCGCAAGGATGCGTAATACCCTAGTCCTTCTTTGATGAGTGTAACTTGTCCCAGGGTCCGAATCCTTCTCCTGGATGCCTCAGGCCTCCTTTTATAGTCAAGGGGATTGCCACAGTGGCACATAGGAGGTGGCATCGGTGTATAGTGGCTAAGCTTATCGCTCAGCCATTACGGGACAAGACGCATTTAATGCGCCCCTTAGGTGTCCCCCTTACTTTACCGCCACCTCGCCCTATTTCGACACGCGCCCGGGCTAGTGAGGAAGTCAGTGCCATATAGGCTGGCAGGCTGCTAAGGTGGCGCGGTGGTAGGGCCTTCACGAAGATTTGCATACCACCACATAGGCATGCGCTAAATTGGCTTGGAAACCTCACATCGACATGCAGGTGCCTGCCTAGTTGGTGGGCTGGCAGCTGCATGGGAGCTGCGGTGGAAACTTGACGGGCATGGGTCTGGCTGTGGCCCCACGGATGTCCTCGGCAAGGTCCTTGCCGGGGCCCCGGCAAGGGTCTTGCCGGGGCCCCGGCTAGGTTCTTGCCGTGGCGTTGTGGTCGTCCCCGGCAAGGATCTTGCCGGGGGTCTTGCCGGTTTCCTCGGTAAAGATCTCGCTGAGGTTCGTCGTCTTCTGATCATCATCTGATTTGCAGTGCTTCTTGTCTTCACAAAGATCTGCATGCCATCATGGAGGCGCCTCCCGAGCCTAGGTCCCAACGTGGATGGTGGAGTTGGAAAACCTGGGGCTCAAGGGTGGCGCGCTTTGCTGGCTTTGGGCAAGTCACCTCGGCAAGGATCTTGCCGTGGCTGCGAAGGCTGCCCCTGCAAGGGTCTTGCTGGGGGAGTCCACCTTGCCCTCTTGCTCTTTGTGTCTCTGTCTTGGTGTCACTTTGACCATCCTACGGCTTTGACTCCCTGTCCCTGCCCCGCTTAAGTGTGGCTGCGGGCGTGGCTCTGACTGTCCGTGCACAGGTAAAGGGGTACAACGTAGTGCCCTTACTTCTATACACAGACAGGAGGCCCCGGGTCTGGGCCACACATAAACACAACATGTTGTTGGGCCATGCCCAAAATGGTGCGCGGGCAGGCGAGGTTGTTTTTACCGCAGTAACTTTTTTGTTGCCCGCTGCGCTTCCCCACGACTCGCGTTGAATGCGTGACGTGGGGGTCGTGCGTGGTGTGGGGGCCATGCGTGGGCTGGTTGCTGCAGGCATGCATCACGTCAAAATAAATGGTAAAGAGGCAGCCCGCACCTTCCCCATAAAAAGGAATAACCGTGGGCGCACGGCTCATTTACCCCCTATGCTTTCCCCAATCTTGGCGTCGCCGTCCTCTTCTTCTTCCTCCTCAAGCTCTTGCTCTCTGATGCTGCGCCCCCCGCTACCTTCGATCCCTCGCCCTCTTCCCAGCCGCCATGGCGCCTAAATCTGGCAAGGGCAAGTGTGTAGCCAAGGACACGAAGGAGAAGGAGACGCCGGAGACCAAGGCGGTGGCGCGGTAGGCGCAGTTCGCCTATTTCACCCCGTCGTCAGTCAACGACTTCAAGCTCAAGTACTATGTGAAGCCTTTGTGGGGGGCGGAGACGATGGCACATCCTTCCATGCGCGCCCTCCCCGTGGATTGCAACAAGGGCATCTCAAAACAGTACCCATTCTTCGTCGACTTCTTCTTCTGCGGGCTCTACCCCCCTTTTTCCGACTTCTTTAACAACGTCATGTGCACTTTTGGCTTCCATCTGTTGGACATCATGCTGAATGCCGTGGCGTGCTTGGCGTGCTTTTCCCACCTCTGCGACGGCTTCACCGGGGTGTTTCCCTGCATGGCACTTTTCCGCCACTACTTCTCCCCCCTCATCCAACCTGGGGGTGCTCTTTCTGGGAGTGTCGCCTAGATCCCGAGGGCCCAGGAGAAAGGAGCATACCCCAAGGGTGCCACGAAGGAGAGGTGGGAGGAGTGGCGGGCCGATGGTGCTGGATCGTGGAGGAG
>NW_025240263.1:0-3645 GCF_018294505.1 Triticum aestivum
TGTGGGTGCAATTGCCGTGAAGCGTAAGCAATTACGTGTCGATCTTGCATGAGAATGCAACCTAGTCCTTGTCGCGAGGCGTCGCAGTAGATAACAAAGTCCTTGGAGAAGTCTGGCGGTACCAGCACGGGAGCAGAGGTCAGGCGTCTTTTCAGTTCCTGAAAGCTGTGCTCACATTGTGGAGTCCATTCGAACTTCTTATCTTTCTTGAGGAGTTCGGTTAGAGGTTTAGCAACTTTGGAGAAGTTCTCGACAAAGCGACGACAATAGCTCGCTAAGCCTAGAAAACTCCGAACTTGCTTGACCGATTCGGGTGGAGTCCAATCAAGGACGGCTTGAACTCGCTCAGGGTTAACCGCAATACCTTTACCAGATATTACATGACCCAGATAGGTCACTTCTGACAACCAGAATTCACATTTAGAGAATTTGGCATAAAGGCGATGCTCTCGAAGTTTCTTCAACACTAGTCTTAAATGTTCGGCATGTTCTTCCTCGTTCTTGGAGTAGATGAGTATATCATCGAGATAAACTACGACGAATTTATCCAAATACTCCATGAAGATTGAGTTCATTAACCGAGAAAAGGTGGCTGGAGCGTTGGTTAAACCGAAGGACATGACGGTGTACTCGTATTGGCCATAACGAGTAACAAAGGCCGTTTTAGGAATGTCCCCATTTCTGATTTTGATTTGATGGTAGCCCAACCTCAAATCCATCTTGGAGAAGACTGAGGATCCAGCGAGCTGATCATACAGATCGTTGATCCTGGGAAGCGGGTATTTGTTCTTGATTGTGACCAAATTGACAGGTCGGTAATCTACAATCATCCGGTCCGTACCATCCTTTTTCTTAACGAATAGGACGGGGCAGGCCCACGGAGATGAACTAGGGCGGATGAAACCCTTTTTCAAGGATTCATCGAGTTGTTTCTTAAGCTCGGCTAGTTCTAGGGGTGCCATCTTATAAGGTCTTCTAGCAATCGGAACGGTTCCAGGGATGAGGTCGATTACAAACTCAACATCCCTGTCAGGTGGAACACCTGGCAATTCCTCTGGAAAGACATCCGGAAGTCACGGACTACCGGAACGTCCTCAAGGTCTGGCAAAGGGCTGGCGTTAAGAGAATATAATTGTCACTTGGCTATTCGGGTCAAGACATTGACTATCTTCCCCGAAGGATGGGTGAGTTGAACAGTCCTAGAGAAGCAATCAATTTTGGCTTGATGAGCTGACATCCAGTCCATACCCAAAATGATATTAATATCCGAAGATTTAAGGGCTATCAAAGATGCAAGGAAAACAAGTCTGTCGACTTGGATCTCATTTCCATAACTTACCCTAGAGGTCTGCCATCTAGACCCAGGGGTAGAGATTTCCATAGTGGATGGCAAGTCACAGAATGCAACGTTATGCAAACGAGCATAATTTTCAGATATAAAAGAATGAGAGGCTCCTGTATCGAAAAGAACAGATGCCGGGTGGCAATTAACAAGAAGCGTACCGAGAACGACATTGGGGTCCTCTTGAGCTTCTTCGGCAGAGATACAGTTGACATGGCCACGTGAAGCGGTGACCGGTTTGGCATGGAACACCTTCCCTGTCGGCTTGCCACGGCCAACAGCTTTAGCAGATTGATTGGGGTTGGTCTGGGGACACTCACGCATATAGTGACCAGATTCCCCACACTTGAAACAAGTCACGGAACTGGTACGTGGAGGAGCATTATTGGATGGACCCCCATAGGGCTTGGCTGGAGCAGACTGTTGAACAGGGCGGGGCGCCTGGAAGGATGGCCTCGGTGTGAACCTGGGTGGCAGGGCGGTGTTGGGTACCCACACGCGGCGCTTCTGAGGACCAGCACCGGATGAGGAACCCATGTCACGTCCATGCTTGCGTGTTGCGTCATAGTCAGTCTGACCAGTTTCAGCACTGATGGCTTTGTTGACAAGTTTCGAAAAAGATGTGCACTCATGCAGACGGAGGTCGCGGCGAAGCTCAGGACTAAGGCCCTTACGGAACCTTGCTTGCTTCTTGGCGTCAGTAGAAACTTCCTCAGTTGCATATCGTGCGAGATTACCAAACTCTCTGCTATAGGCATCCACAGAAAGTCGGCCTTGGGTGAAACTGCAAAATTCTTCACGTTTACGGTCCATGAGACCCTCCGGAATATGATGTTCATGGAAAGCCTCGCTGAATTCAGCCCAAGTTGTGACATGGCCCGCTGGGCGCATAGCTCCATAATTCTCCCACCATAAACTGGCGGGGCCTTCAAGATGATATGCAGCAAAGGTGACCTTGTCAGCCTCCGCTACCAACGCGGAACGCAGTTTGTGAGAGATACTGCGAAGCCAGTCATCAGCGTCGAGAGGCTCGACGGAGTGGTGGAACGTGGGTGGATGCAATTTGATAAAATCACTGAGTGACACCACGTTAGCCCTCTGATGGTGTGCTGTATTCTGTTCAATACGCTCCAACAAATGGTTTGTCTCCCGCTTGTTTCTCTCAGCTTCCAACATCACCTCGGCTAGTGAAGGGGGATGAGGCAGATTTTCATTCCTGGCTTCACTGCCTTCGGCCTGCTCTTGGGAAGCAGGGTTGGCGCGCGTGTTGACCATCCTAGGTAGACAAGACAATGATTTAGTCAGAATGATGAAATTCCGACATGGGATACATAATGTAAGAAATAACTCGGAATGCAAGATGATCATCCGTATGACATGGTAGATACAGGAACTGCTTCTTTATTCCATCGTCATACACACCATACAAGGTTTAGTACAAGACCAAACAAAGTACTATTACGGTGAGAAAAGGATTACAGCTCATCGGAGGCATTCCAAGCTCCTATACATTATTTTTCTACACCTCCGGAAGGAGTACAAACTAGGTCATAACCCACGAGTCACGCGGGACGATAGATGACACATCTAGTGCGGACTAGTGATGCTACCCCTAACTCAGACCGATCCGTAGTAGTCCTCGTAGAAGTCACCTCCATAGCCTGGAAGCTCAACATGTTCATCCGGAAACAGACGATCTCGCGGAGCTTGTGGACCATAGGTGCTAGGATGAGGCCTTGGACCAACAAACGGTGGCCTGCGGGGACCGCGAGGTGGGGTGATGCCTCCTACATCACGCCAAACCATCACGTCTGGCAGAGCAGATCTCACTGGATAGAGATCGCGCATATCTTAAAATCCAGCTTGCACCGCTGGTGCAAACCGAGTCAAAGTGGCCCAGTGGTCAGCACGGGTATTGAAGAGCTCTAACCTTAAGGCCCGATTTTCACGGTCCTTATCCTCGAGCATCTCAGCAGTGGTGCGAGTCCGTGAATCCTCCTGAGTGGAGTCAGCATAGATAGCCTGGAGATACCCTTGTGCTCCCGGAAGTGATCCTGGCATATACCGGAAGTCAGAGTCCCGAAATAGACCAGATCTGACTCGCATAATGGTCATCATAGAGTAGGCGGCGTCCTGCACAGCCATCTCAATAGTAACCCCGAGTCCATAGGAGCAGTGAAGAGGCTCGGTAGATCCAGGATAAGATGGAAATATCCTGACAGTGCAGAGATACTGGCTTTGATTAAAATCTCGGAATTGCTCTTCGACCGTGTACTCAGGATACCAGCGGTATCCAGCCTCAG
>NW_025240264.1:0-3645 GCF_018294505.1 Triticum aestivum
GTAAAAAAATTGCAGTCAATGGTTGCTTTTAGCTAGGCGCGTTATAGATCTTACATCTGCCGTCACAAGCATTTTGAATTTTGAGAAGGGTATTTGCGCCTAAAGCTTTATGTGTTACCTTCTTGTCCACCATAGGCGATCGAGGTAAATTATTGAATTTGTGGAGATAATCAACTGGATAAATATTTCTATCACCAGAGTAAATTCTGGAAGCTGAGCGACATGACTTGATAACGGTGGCCTAATAAGAAGGAATATGACTCGTTTTCCCGTTAGCCTAACAAAATCGAAAGGATAGAGTACATGCTAACTAAAACGAGGGATGGTACATAATGGAAGTGCACTTCTCTCAAATAGTTAACTAATTAGAAACTTCTTCTTTGCATCATTGTTGAAATAGGATACTCGAAGTCTGCCACTGAAACTTCAGGAAATTGTCCTCCGCAACTAGCAACTACAGAAATATTAGCCTCATGCTACTACACATCGTCATTTCCCGTTGTCGTCATGTTGTCGTTGGCTTTCACATGGTTCCTCATTTGCGGGACCAACTTATTTGGCACATCTACCGCACCAACAACGAGACACGTTTGACCGTCCATTCCGAATTGGGGCACACAATTGACGGGACAATAGAACAAATTTTTGTGAAATAATATATTTCTAATTAATTGTCCTATAGGTCTAGATAACAACGTTAGCTCTGTGATTATGTGGAGTAGCATGCCATACGATTCCGCTATATATATCAAAATACACATGAGGGCATACAACAATAATGATACAACAACAACAACATATATGTATATTTCTTCCAAGATAGTATCATCCATCAAAGTTCACTTGTCTCTGTCTTGATGCGTGATTGGTTCCACGAAAATTATCTCGATGATGATGACAACTGAGAGAACCTTACCAAATCAACACGTAAACAAACTTGTTTAGTACTTATCACCGTTGGCAATCCGCAATCTAATTTGCAACCAATGGTTGAAATTAGCAAGAGAGTATGGGATGTTACATCTGCTTCGTGGGCTGTTTGCATTTTGAGAAGGGTCCTCGTTCCTCGAGCTAAATTTGCTACCTTGTTGTCCACAACAGACGATCCATGCAAACTGTTGAAATAATCCATTGGATAATTATTTTTGTCTTCATAGTAAATTTGGATTCCACGCATCCATCCTTTTGTAATTAATTTGCCTATGTTAGTCGACGGAACAACAACTGAGCAATGTGACTCGATTGAAACGTTGTAATAAGAAAGAATGTAACTCGCTTGCTCATTGGCCTAATATATTCCAAAGGACAGAGTACATCCCAAATAAAACTAGGGATGCTACACAACAGAAGTCCTCTCCTCTTAACTACTTAATTCATTAGAAACAAATTTTACCGAGCGATTATCAAACTGTGATATTAGTAGGCTGCCAGTGAGCCTTCATGAAATTTTCATCAGTAACTAACACCTGTGAAGATATTAGCTACATACTACTACGCACCATCTCCGTGAGCTGTCATCATTTTGCCGTCTGTTTTCACTTGCTTCCATATCTATGGGACTCACTACTTCGCCACATGAACCACACTAATGAGGAGACACGTTTGACTCTTTGTACTGATATGGCGCACACCGTCCACGGGATGACAAAGTCAGAAGTTTTTATTTATGAAATACAATCTTTTTAATTAATTTCCCAATTGGTGAGGATATCAACCTTATGTCTCTGTGTCTACGGAATACCAAGCCATATGATTCCACACCATCTGTCAAATTACAGCCGAGGGCATAGGGTGTCATACTAAATGTAAGAACTTGTTCTATGCGTCAGACAATTGGATATCGGCAAACTTTTTGTCGCCAATGGTTGCGTTTAGCTAGGAGGGTATTGAGTGATATGTATACCTCATGGGAATTTGCATTTTGAGAAGCGTATTTGTTCCTCAAGCTTAATGGGTTACCTTGCTGTCCACAATAGGCGATTGGTGAAAATTGTAGAATTTGTGTTGATAATCCATTGGAGTATTATCTGTATCGTCATAAAATTATAGATTACACACATGGATCATTTTGTAATCAATTTCCATCTGTTAGTCGATGGAATGGCAGCTTGGTGACATGACTTGATTACGGGGGCCTAATTAGAACAAGGGGACAGTACTTCGCCACATCTCCTGCACTAACGAGGAGACACGTTTGACAGTCCCTACCGATTTGGGGCACACGATTCACTGGAAAACAGAACCTTTTTTTCTAAATTATATATTTCTAATTCATCGTCCTATAGGTGTAGATAACAAACTTAGCTTCGTTCTTATATGGAGTACCACGCCATATGATTTTGCCACATATATCATATATGCGGGCATACAACAGTAATTAATGATGTAACTACAACAGATATGTATGTTGCTTCCTACATATGTAGGATCTATCAAATGTCACCCACCTCTAAATTGATGCATACTTTTGTTGTTGCACCAACCCTATATCAAGGATGATGACGACCGAGAGAACCTAACCAAATAAATATGTAAACAGACTTCCTTCCCCATATCAAGTGATCTGAGCTAAATGTAAAAACTTGTTAAGTACTGACCATAACGATCGACAGACTTTTTAGCTTTTTGAGAAGGGTCTTTATTCCACAAGCTTAAATGGTTACCTTGTTGTCTACAACAGTCGATCCATGGAAACTAATTATTTAAACGATCATAGTAAATTTTGGATTACACTCATCCATCCTGTTGTAGATAAATTAGTCAATGGAACGGTAGTTAACCAACATGACTAGATTAGATCGGTCTAATAAGCATGAATATGACTCGCTTGCTCGTTGGCCTAATATAATCAAACGGATTGAGTACGTCCGAAATAAAACTAGGGATCCTTCAGAACATAACTTCACTGCTCTAAACTGCTTAATTGATTGGAAAATTTTGGTATGTGCCATTATCAAAGTGTGATATTCTTAGGCTTACACTTGACCTTCATGAAATTGCCCGGAAAATTTTGGTCCATGCCAATATCAAAGTGTGATATTCATAGGCTTCCACTTAACCTTGACGAAATTGGCCTCGGTAATTAGCACCTGCAAAGATATTGCCTCAATGCTACTACACAGTGTCTACGTGAGCTGTCATCATTTTGCCATCTGTTTTCACCCGCAAAAAAAACTGTACAACCGAGTAGACGCTTTGACAGTTCCTACCTATATGTCACACGTCGTCCATGGGACGACAAAGCCATAATTTTTATCAACCATAGGTCTCTATGTCTATGGAGTAGCATGCCATATGGTTGCGCACCATCTATCAAATTACACATAAGGGCATACAACATCATACTAAATGTAAGAACTTGTTTTGTACGTAACACCATTGGATATCCGCAAACTTTTTGCAGCTAATGGTTGCTTTTAGCTAGTAGGATACTGGATATAACATCTGTGTGACGAGCATTTTGCATTTTGAGAATGATCTTTGTTCCTCAAGCTCAATGTGTTACCTTACTGTTCACGGAAGGCGACCAGTGCAAATTGATGAATTTGTGGTGATAATTCATTAGATAAATATTTCTTTTATCATAGTTAATACTTGATTACATGTGTGTATCCTTTTGTAGTAAATTTCCCTCTGTTAGTCGAT
>NW_025240265.1:0-3645 GCF_018294505.1 Triticum aestivum
CCGCCGTGAACGACCCAAACCACCGCCATGAGCCACCACCACTCCGTGGCAGCCCACATCCACGCGCGGGACCCCTAGGCGGAGCCCCGCACCGCCGTACCGACCTGCACCACTGGAAGAGGCCAGCCCAGCCATAGACGCCCCTGCTCCGGCCACCTCCAGCACCCAAGGACTGCCGGAAACAACCGGACCATGCCGCCTCAGCCCGAGCCGCCCGCGAGAACAGCCGGCCGGAGGAGCAGCCTGCCAAATCTGGATCGGACTACCACAGCCCCGACGCCGCCCACCCTGTGCAGGCACACTCCGCCGACCCCAGCAGCCCTCCACGCATCGCTACCCGCCGCCACCATCGTCTCGCCGCTGCGCATACACCCAAGGCGACTGCCCGGCACTGGCCAGGCTTTGCCCGGCGGTGGCAGGGGGAGGAGGCTGGCGGTGGCCGGGTTGGGGTAGGGTTTCGCCCCCCGCCCCACGCTCGTGGGGCGGAAGCTGTATGTAGTCATCTTTCGAATTGTACAGTGCATTTCATTACAATGGGCTATTTTATAAAACAACCAAGTTTACTCTGTCCGGTAAGTTTAATTAGTTTTTCAAACTACTAGCAGAGTGCCCGTGCGTTGCCACGGAATAATAAATAAAAGTTATACAGAAAGATTGATTATCTGCATTTTTGTTTTATGAATGTCTGTATCGAGGGTAATGTGTATGCGCTGTCTGACTATGTGACAAACAAATTCTTATTTTCCCCCTTGTTTTACACTAATCTTACTGTGTGTTTACCATAAAATGACCCATGGTGTATCATATAAAAATAAATGTTGTAACCATGATACGTCCAATAAACAAAATCCACTATTTCTCATAGCACCACACATAAAAATACACCATTAATTGATCAATGATTGTATAGTACTCCCTCCGTCTACTTTAGTAAATCTAAATGCTCTTATATTTCTTTAGAGTATCATGTAATCATATTTGAAAGGGGATTAACAAAGTACCCCAGGCACATCTTTCATTTGACTGAACCCATGATTTTGTACAGTGTTATGCTTGCATCAAATACATTGTAAAACTAAGGCACTTCACCAATCCAAAGAAAAATAATATAAATCTGAAAAAAATTTCTACTCCCTCCGTTCCAAATTACTCGTCGTGGGTTTAATTCAAATTTGAACTAAAACCATGACGAGTAATTTGAAACGGAGGGAGTAGTTGACAACAAGAGAAAGTTGTGTTGCCTTTGAAGAATCATATAGCACACCGGATTTTAGCAATCAGTAGTTTAGCATGAGACAGCTCGAAAAACACCATGGGGCGTGGATTCGTAAACGTGCAAATGAGTGACATTGCCATCATTCCTGCAGCTGTAATCTCTCACATTCTTAATTAAGAGTTAAATATGTAACACAGTTAGATCCGAAGTTCAGATAAAAACCGTTGATCTATGACTGCAGTTTCAGTTTAGTGAAACTAAATTAGAATAACTAAAGCACAGGGAGGGAAGGAGAGTCGCTGCATTGGCATTCCATTATATTTGATGTAAGTTCTTCCCTCAAGTATGCCCCTGTTGTAATATCAAGGGCGCTGTATATCAATTTCCCAAATGAAGAGAGTACAATTCATGATTGCAATTAGCCAAAGGATACATCTGTATACCACTTATAATTGCTGCAAAATTCCCTGGCATTGCCATCACCTCAATTCTGTTACTTTTCTTGACAATATACTCCTGAAATATTGTGAAACAATACCTTCATTATTCCCCTGACATATGTATACACCGCCATTATATAGAATTCAGGGATCAAAGAGTTGAAATGTGAGATGTCATTCATACCTCGGTAACATTGACAGTGCAAAGCTAGGCCCCAGCCCCCAACAATGACCAAAATATCACCTTTCAAGGGGCTAAGTCCTTCTGCAAGGCATTCAAAAATGAAATGGAGAATAGGATAGACACCCATTTTAGAGAAATTGATACGATTCTGATATGCAAACTTCAGAGCAATTGGTATCTGTTTTCCATGTGTCCATTGGAGCTTGGTGTGCGGAAAATAAAATGTACATGCTATTAAGACTACAAAAAAAAATTCACGCAGTAACACATTACGAAGCTTAGAAAAACAGAAGAATTATTGTTATTGCAAAATTAGTTGAAGGAAATAAAGGGTTTATAGAATTGTGATATTTGTGTGAGGACTCCCATAGGAAATAATGTTCTTACTCGATGGACCTTCAGAGGCGTGCACATCGGAGGATACCGCCAATACGACCAGCCTCGCCGATTCCAACATCAAACAATGGAATCAACCCATACTTTGTCTTTGGGAAGATGAAAATGACGCAGGGAATCGCCTAGCAATCCATCTGCGGCTGCTACGACAGCTGCCGGGGTTTGGGTTATCCGGAAGGAAACTCGGGTGTGACTGCTATGGCGGTGGCAGGGCGCTAGAGCTCAACACACCCTTGGCAATCCACTGCCGCCGCCACGCATCGGTGCAATCTGTAGCAAGGAAATGGAGACCACTTATGTAGCTGATTCGAGGGGTCGTTCAAGTAGCATATGGGGTGATTCAATGTGGATACTCAATCAACATGAACATACAGGTCTCCACCCAGCAAGCCCGAGGAAAAGAGCTATTCTGCATAATATATATTACCTCTGAAATTCAAGGAAACCATTATTCCATTAAAAAAGAATACTTACTTGAGTTAGGAAGGAAAAGCTAAATCTCTTCATCTAAACAATCAAATGTTTACCGAAACAACTGTTTTCTGCACACAAGTTGAGTCATTTGAAGACACACTCCTGGGGTGTGTAATTTAATGAAGTAATCAGCTTGCCAACCTCAATTTTTGTGTGTGGAGCAGCATGATGTTTTCTTGCCGGAGATTTGACAAGGCCATGCATGTACATGGGCATCAATTATGCAGT
Source organism: Triticum aestivum (assembly GCF_018294505.1). Taxonomy (NCBI): domain Eukaryota; kingdom Viridiplantae; phylum Streptophyta; class Magnoliopsida; order Poales; family Poaceae; genus Triticum; species Triticum aestivum. The sequence goes on from NW_025240265.1 coordinate 2,939, forward strand.
TTTGGAGAAGGGAGCATATATATAGGAGAAACTTTCCTTTCAAATGCGTCCATTGGCGACGAGGCGTAGGCGAGGCTGGATCGCGTTCGGCCAAATTCCTGGTCGACACGCCTCCACTTGAGATGCACGCGGTCAGCCAGTTGACGCTGTGTGGTGGCGGTGGCCGGGCCACGTACGTACTGTGCGTCTCCTTGATTCTCCTCTCCCCCGAAATAGTTCTGCGCATCCATGCATTGATGCATGGGAGGCCGGCCCGTCCGACCATTGCTAATCAGAGGCCTGATTTCTATGTTAATAATAGAAAAATTAAACCGGTAATATCCATGACCCCTATAAGATAACATTGTCTAAAACGTGTGTAAATAATAAAATCTACACATTTACTTTGAAATCATATGATTCACGACCAGATTTTTGACTCACAAAGTAGCATGAACTTCAGTCTAATTAGCACTACCAAATATGCTGGGTTGATGAAGCAAAGTAGTAACCATTTACCGGATTTACATTCTCATCTGCAGTGAACTCATGCATGCATAAGAGCGGATTTTACATCCTCGTTCAGACGAATTCCCTGACTTCTGCAAAATGAGGATTCTTCCTAGAAAGCCAAACTTACCATAGAGCTGGAGGAAGAGTCCGGTAGTACTGTGCTGGGCGTCGGGCGTTGGTACTCGGTAGGGGGCACCGTCGCTCCAGGTCGATGC
>NW_025240266.1:0-3645 GCF_018294505.1 Triticum aestivum
TCAACAATCGCAGTTCCGGCCGATTCTGGCCCGTTTCGTGGACTATTGCACACTTTTTGGGGGTCCTGAAGTGATTTCCAAGATTGACGAACCCTGGGGTGCGTTTATGTCCCGTTTCGTGGACTATTACTCATTGTTTTGGGGTCCTGAAGTGATTTGCACGATTGACGAACGCCGGGGCGCGTTTATGTGTCGGTCATCAACACTCACAATTTTGGCCGATCCTGGTATGTTTCGTGCACTATTACTCACCGTTTTAGGGTGCGAGAGCGATTTCCACGATTGACGATCCCCGGGGTGCGTTTACGTGTCCGTCGTCAACACTCACTATTTTGGCCAATTCTGACCCGTTTCGTGGACTATTACTCATAGTTTTGGGGTCCCGGAACGATTTCCATAGTTATTGAACCCCAAGGTGCGCTTACGTGTCGGTCATGAACACTCACAGTTCTGGCCGATTCTGGCCCGTTTCATGGACTATTACTCACTGTTTTGGGGGTGCGAGAGCGATTTCCACGATTGACGATCCCCGGGGTGCGTTTACATGTCCGTCGTCAACACTCACAGTTTTGGACGATTCTGAGCCGTTTCGTGGACTATTACTCACCGTATTGGGGCCCCGAAACGATTTCCATAGTTGTTGAACCCAAAGGTGCGCTTACGTGTCGGTCATCAACACTCGCAATTTTGGCTGATTCTGGCCCGTTTCATGGACTATTACTCACCGTTTTGGGGTCAACCCCGGGTGCGTTTACGTGTCGGTCATCAACACTCGCAGTTTTTGTCGATTCTGGTCTATTTCGTGCACTATTACTTACGATTTTGGGGTCCAAGAGCGATTTCCATGATTGATGAACCCCGGGGTGCGTTTACATGTCCGTCGTCAACACTCACAATTTTGGCCAATTCTGACCCCTTTCGTGGACTATTACTCACCGTTTTGGGGTCCCGAAACAATTTCCATAGTTGTTGAACCCCAAGGAGCGCTTACGTGTCGGTCATCAACACTCACATTTTTGGCCAATTCTGACCCGTTTCGTGGACTATCACTCACCATTTTGGGGTCCAAGAGCGATTTCCACGATTGACGATCCCTGGGGTGCATTTACGTGTCCATCGTCAACACTCACAGTTTTGGCCAATTCTAACCCATTTCGTGGACTATCACTCAACGTTTTGGGGTCCTTGAAACGATTTCCATAGTTGTTTAACCCTAAGGTGCGCTTACGTGTCGGTCATCAACACTCTTAGTTTTGGCCGATTCTGGCCCGTTTGGTGGACTATTACTCACTGTTTTGGGGTCCCGGATTGATTTCCACGATTAACGAACCCCGGGGTGCGTTTACGTGTCGGTCATCAACACTCGAAGTTTTTGTCGATTCTGGTCCGTTTCGTGCACTACTACTTACCTTTTTGGGGTCCCAGAGGGGTTTCCACGATTGACGATCCCTGGGGTGCGTTTACGTGTCCGTCGTCAACACTCACTGCTTTGGCCAATTCTGACCCGTTTCGTGGACTATTACTCACAGTTTTGGGGCCCCGAAATGATTTCCATAGTTGTTGAACCCCAAGGTGCGCTTACGTGTCGGTCATCAACAATCGCAGTTCCGGCCGATTCTGGCCCGTTTCGTGGACTATTGCACACTTTTTGGGGGTCCTGAAGTGATTTCCAAGATTGACGAACACTGGGGTGCGTTTATGTCCCGTTTCGTGGACTATTACTCATCGTTTTGGGGTCCTGAAGTGATTTGCACGATTGACGAACGCCGGGGCGCGTTTATGTGTCGGTCATCAACACTCACAATTTTGGCCGATCCTGGTATGTTTCGTGCACTATTACTCACCGTTTTAGGGTGCGAGAGCGATTTCCACGATTGACGATCCCTGGGGTGCGTTTACGTGTCCGTCGTCAACACTCACTATTTTGGCCAATTCTGACCCGTTTCGTGGACTATTACTCATAGTTTTGGGGTCCCGAAACGATTTCCATAGTTGTTGAACCCCAAGGTGCGCTTACGTGTCGGTCATGAACACTCACAGTTCTGGCCGATTCTGGCCCGTTTCATGGACTATTACTCACTGTTTTGGGGGTGCGAGAGCGATTTCCACGATTGACGATCCCCGGGGTGCGTTTACATGTCCGTCGTCAACACTCACAGTTTTGGACGATTCTGAGCCGTTTCGTGGACTATTACTCACCGTATTGGGGCCCCGAAACGATTTCCATAGTTGTTGAACCCAAAGGTGCGCTTACGTGTCGGTCATCAACACTCGCAATTTTGGCTGATTCTGGCCCGTTTCATGGACTATTACTCACCGTTTTGGGGTCAACCCCGGGTGCGTTTACGTGTCGGTCATCAACACTCGCAGTTTTTGTCGATTCTGGTCTATTTCGTGCACTATTACTTACGATTTTGGGGTCCAAGAGCGATTTCCATGATTGATGAACCCCGGGGTGCGTTTACATGTCCGTCGTCAACACTCACAGTTTTGGCCAATTCTGACCCCTTTCGTGGACTATTACTCACCGTTTTGGGGTCCCGAAACAATTTCCATGGTTGTTGAACCCCAAGGAGCGCTTACGTGTCGGTCATCAACACTCGCAGTTTTGGCCGATTCTGACCCGTTTCGTGGACTATTACTCACCGTTCTGGGGTCCCGGAGTGATTTCCACGATTAACGAACCCCAGGGTGCGTTTACGTGTCGGTCATCAACACTCACATTTTTGGCCAATTCTGACCCGTTTCGTGGACTATCACTCACCATTTTGGGGTCCAAGAGCGATTTCCACGATTGACGATCCCTGGGGTGCATTTACGTGTCCATCGTCAACACTCACAGTTTTGGCCAATTCTAACCCGTTTCGTGGACTATCACTCACCGTTTTGGGGTCCTGAAACGATTTCCATAGTTGTTGAACCCTAAGGTGCGCTTACGTGTCGGTCATCAACACTCTTAGTTTTGGCCGATTCTGGCCCGTTTGGTGGACTATTACTCACTGTTTTGGGGTCCCGGATTGATTTCCACGATTAACGAACCCCGGGGTGCGTTTACGTGTCGGTCATCAACACTCGAAGTTTTTATCGATTCTGGTCCGTTTCGTGCACTACTACTTACCTTTTTGGGGTCCCAGAGGGGTATCCACGATTGACGATCCCTGGGGTGCGTTTACGTGTCCGTCGTCAACACTCACTGCTTTGGCCAATTCTGACCCGTTTCGTGGACTATTACTCACAGTTTAGGGGCCCCAAAATGATTTCCATAGTTGTTGAACCCCAAGGTGCGCTTACGTGTCGGTCATCAACAATCGCAGTTCCGGCCGATTCTGGCCCGTTTCATGGACTATTGCACACTTTTTGGGGGTCCTGAAGTGATTTCCATGATTGACGAACCCTGGGGTGCGTTTATGTCCCGTTTCGTGGACTATTACTCATTGTTTTGGGGTCCTGAAGTGATTTGCACGATTGACGAACGCCGGGGCGCGTTTATGTGTCGGTCATCAACACTCACAATTTTGGCCGATCCTGGTATGTTTCGTGCACTATTACTCACCGTTTTAGGGTGCGAGAGCGATTTCCACGATTGACGATCCCCGGGGTGCGTTTACGTGTCCGTCGTCAACACTCACTATTTTGGCCAATTCT
>NW_025240267.1:0-3645 GCF_018294505.1 Triticum aestivum
GATTGCTGCATTCGCGGGTACCGGGTACATGGTGGAGCACCTTTGTAGGAGTTGATGGTCGGGACCACAGGTGAATGACTTGGAGCGCAGTGGCTCGCCAGTTGCCACAGACCGAGTAGCCATGTTTAAAATATCATTTTTTAGCAGGGTTAAGAGTTCCGATTTTAAATGGCACGTTATAAGTAGTAAGTAGTTTTTAGAACGATTGGTATGGAGCGAAAATGGAATTCATAGTACTATGTACCTCCTTGGCGTATGGTTGTATGGGTTTATGTTACGAGATGTTGAACCTGGTAGTTCTAGGGCAAATACTATGGTTTAGATTTAGATGCTGGTTTTCAGTAATCGGAAGGGGAAACCCTTCTTTGATTAAAAAAAACTACTACCTCCATTCTGGTTTACTAGTCCCCATCGTACTTTGGGTCAAAGTTTGTCCACGAATTTTACTTGTAAAATGTGAATGGAAAACGAGATTTTGTTATACCCAAACAAAAAAGGACTGGAGGGAGTGATTGCTCTGACACGGACGCGACCTCTCATAGCGCAGGCATTGAACCGGCGTGCCGGCCAAGAGGGCCGCACTCGCTGCAGGCCCGGCTGAGCACGCCTCCTCGCCGCGTGCAACCAGCTTAAGACTGCCCCACCTGCCTTCATTGAATCGGCGCGTGTGCCGGCAACACGTCCTTCCGCGAGCCGACAGGCATTTTAGAACACAAAAAATGACTAAAATATAATTAATTTACGGATGGTCTTGACTTGTTGTGCTCGCACTGGTAGCAGGAACTAGTAGAGGTTTTTCTTTATTTATAACTCTCCTCACATTTTTTTTGGCTTTGAAGTGAATCATGGTTGTGGACATTATGTATGAATGTGCAGATATCTGTGAACATGAGTTTGATGTGGAAGTTGGACTTGGAATGTCGGGCTTGCGCGTGAACTATACCATGTCCAATGCTTTGTCTATTATTGTTTGGAAAGTAATTGCTGTTATTACATGACCCAAAAAAACATTTTGTGCCACATCAGTAGATGCACAGACATCACAACAGGCATGCTAACTGGATAAACATTTGAACCTAGCTATTATGAAGGAAATTTTGTATTGACAACAGTTTTAGATAGCAGGAGATGCCTAGCCTGCTCTGCCTCTGCTAGCTTATTTCTGGCTTCTTCCATCTCTTCTTTGGCTTGGGTGAAGAGAGCATCTGATTGCTCTTTTTGCTTCTTCAGGAACTCAGCTACATTCTCAAGGGCTACTGCATGCTTTCTTTCAGCCTTTACTAATGCCACGAAGACACGAACAGCTGACGACTCCACCTGGCTTGTGTGTAATCCAGCATCATCTGGGAATTTGCACCTTGTGTCTAATCCAGCATCATTAGGGAACTGGCACCTTGTGTGTAATCCAGCCTCATTTTGGAAACATGATCTCGAGGTTGACCATACTTCCATCCTTGCAGGAACTGCATCCTGACATGAAGTTACTTCTTTTTTAGATCAATACTCAGAGAAACCTAGATTCATTTAGTAGAAGCCAGATAAACAGAACTCGGAGAAGTGAATTCAAAAGGAAAAGAAATATAAAAACAGACTACACGGTGAGAACACCCACTTCCTACATCAAGTTAAAAACGAAAGCATTAGGACGATTAAGACTCTTCTTATTACACATCGAAGAACACCACGCTTAAGAGAAACAGAAACTACAACATATACACATCGAAGAACACGAGACTAAACGAAAGTAATTGAAAGGGTGTTACTTACCAAAGCTCGTTTTACAGGTTCGGTGCAGCTCCTCCTTAACTTTCCATGCTCCTTGAAGATGTCCCGAATATCCCGTGTTTGGTATTCATTGCTCCTCTGCATGTTCACACTCGTGGTTTCAAAATCTCAACATGGCAAGAAAAATACTACTAGTAATACTCGCGCATCTTGTGGGCAACATTAAAGCACTCGTCTGCCATGTTAGAGCATCTCCAACAGAATCGCAACACGCGGCGCTTTAAAAAAGCGTTTACAGTGCTGAGATCGAGAAGTAGATACTAGAGAGTAGAGGATAGTTCTCAGCATAGATAGATACAAAAAAGATATTTCAACTACTCCTCGTCGTCCGACTGCTCCTCGGTGATGTCCTCCTCCGACGTCTGACTGTAGGCGTGAAGATACCGATCATCGTCGGATTCCTAGGGCGACGCTGCTCCTAGCCTCATGTTGAATTGAGTGTCCGCTTTTCGCCTACGCTTGTCCTCGCGATAGGCGGCTCGCTCCGCGCTCCTCTTATCCCTCTCCGCACTCCTTTGCGCGTAGAACTCGCGATCATTGATGATGTCCTGCGGGAAGTGTTGGTGCCACAGCGCAATGGCTTCCTCGTCCATCTCGGCGATGCCGAGACGGTGCTCCCGCCTCTGGTTGTCGCGACGATCCTCGTCGGTGCTAAGCCGCGGAAGAGGCGCGAGCTCCTGTGCCCGCTCCCGCGTCGGCATGTTGGGGAAGTTCAATGTTCTATGAGGCCACCGGAGGCTCCACACCGCCGTGTCGTACGCGCGGGCGGCCTTGGTGGCGGTGTCGAAATTGCCGAGGCCGAGGCGCATCCCGCAGAACCGGATCTCGGCGGAGAAGCCGCCGGAGGGGCGCGCGCGGACGCCGCGGTATCCCCAAGTTTCCCGGCGACGCGATGGCATGGTGGCGCAGCGGCGGCGAGGCGAAAAAGAGCGGGGAGAGAGCGGTGGCGAGGCACAGAGCGGTGGCAAGGCACAAAGCGGAGGGCGTTGGATTTTATAAAGCGCGCCGAACGCCGCGCGCCAAAACTAGCGCACGCCCGACCGCTTTTTCCCGCGCGCGCGCGATCCTTTCCCGACGTCTCTTCTATCTCTACTCTCTTCTCTATGGTTATATTTATTTTATATTCAATATTTAATATTTATCTCTACTTCCTTTACTGTCTACTTTTTTTTCTCTATACTTTTTTTTCTTGCAATATAGGTCGTCCGATTTATATCTGACAGATAGGAAGGAAACAAATGGGAATTTTGCAAAAAGATACCCATACCCCTCTCCAGATTTGCAAATAAGGCCTTCCCTCGTTCATCCTTTTCTCCCACAAGATAAACTACTCATACAAATGCATCTTGATGCGTGCAACGCATGGGCATCTTGCTAGTCCTAGAAACCTTTCCATCATTTGCCACACTGCAGGTTGTAGATGAAAAACCTACCCAAGCACAACGCGATACAGGAGCGACGCACAATTACAAGATGATATTCTGTTGGACAATGGAGGCTATAACCAATTACTTTTACGGGAACAATAGCACCCAGGAAAATTGAAGGGTAGGTATGAACAAAATTGGAACTGCACATGTACTGCTAAGTGATTCAATACACACATTACCAATCGATGAGGAGAACAATGGTCGCAGCGGCGTCTGTGAGTCATGGTCGGCAACGGGAGTCAGTTCATTGTCCACGACGGTGGTACTTCTGCGCTTGGCCTCGGCTTCCGGGAAGCAGATCCGAGACCGTGGAAGACGATGCCGGGGAAGAGGCTCCATCTACGACGACGACGGTGGACCGGCTCTAGTGCGCCGTACGAGGTCGTCAATGAGGCAGATGCACTGCGGTGGACGAGTGCGCCGATGTAAA
>NW_025240268.1:0-3644 GCF_018294505.1 Triticum aestivum
CACATTTCGCCCATCGAATCAAACTTTCAATTTATCAAGCCAACTAATTGTGTCATCCTGATCCACCACTCCTGCCATGAACCGATTGCTTCTATTCCCCGTCGATACAATAGCGCAACCAGACAATTTTGGGTGGGTAGGATCCTTTGCACCCCCTTGATCACCCCCGTCGCTAGTAGGTGCCATCAAGTGGGTTCTTCCGATCATCTTGTCGTAAAGAAATTTTGAACCCCAAAATACGATATGAACTTGTCGTATTTCCGGGTGGCACCCGGGAGTCCTCTTTCCTTTCATTGTCAACCTGGACGAACGTACACGACAGGGACTTGGTGTCCCGATCATAGACATGAGATGGCCGTAGACTCATATTACTCTCGTGCATAGAAGGGACGGCAGCGCGATCGCCCGCATCACAAAGAGACCCTTGGCTCAGTGGTTATGCATGCGTTTGTGCATCCTAATGACCCGAGTTCAATACCTAGAATTAACATGTGATGCACAGGAGTTTTCCCCCGTTTATTGAGAATCACGTTTGGTGTGTGGTGGAACCACTCATTAAAAAATATTTTAATACTCATTTAAAAAATGGGTCTGTCTACCTCTCAGTCGGCTGGCGTCATCACATGTAGATTAGGCCTGTTAACTAGCTCTATTTTGCTGGGTTGAATTGGCTTAGAACTTGGGCTTATTTCATTTTACTTGTTTGTTTGTTTGATATTTTGGGCTAGGCTGCTCACTTTTTCTGTTGTCATTACACTAGTAGGAAAACACCCATTAGTCCCGGTTCGTAAGGGCCTTTAGTCCCGGTTCATAAACCGGGACTAATGGGTCGTTACTAATACCTTCACCCATTAGTCCCGGTTCAAACACGAACCGTGACAGACGGGCCTCCACATGGCCGGTCCGCCGAGCCCAGTCAGGGAGGCCTTTGGTCCCGGTTGGTGGCTCCAACCGGGATCAAAAGTTCATTTTTTTTATAAATGTGGCTGCTTTAGGGGTTTTGGGGGTTATTTTTAGGTTGTTATTAGCTAGCTAATAGAGAGTTCTCTCTTATATCAACGTTGCTGCTATATTCATTTCACCCGCTGATATAACATGCTCATGCATGCGCAATATCATACATCATCATATGTAATAACAAGTCCTATGCATCATCATACAACTTCTACTCGTTATTAATAATAAGTCATACGATCATCCTCATAGTCATCGAACCCAACCCTACATAATTGTTCTTAGCACATGATCATCAGTATCGGGTAGGACCTAAACACCCTTAAGGCAAAATAACATAAAATAATATAGACCCTGACTCTCCATTATGAAGAATGGCGATCATCCTATCTCCAATTCTTGCCCTTCGCTGCTTGTTGCTTCCAAGAAGCTCCTTACGATTGTCCATACATTTTTTTTCATTCTTTGATTGTTATGTCTCCACTTCTTTTAGAAATCTGGTATGGACAGTTGAGATTCGTAGGACGACCTGGTTGTATGTTCAAAACATGAAGGCTGCCATGCGTATACATCAGATGAGGCACACAATCATTCGGGATTATCTGTTAAAAAACATAGTAATAACTTCGTAGTTAGCAATGATGTGCTAGTTTTAGAAGTGTGCAAAAAGATCACGGATGTCGTAATAGTAATAAAATCTTACCAGGGTATCCCCATGGTAGTTACCGTAGTTCAACACGTGCACTAGTGGCACATATTGACCATAATGTTGAGAAGTTTGATTGTAGATATTGTAATTCTCAAGATCAGTACAAAATGCGACCAGATGAGTTTTCTCCTGATAAGTTAATTCGGAGCCTTCGGTGTAGTAGGTTCTGTCTAGCATCTTCCGCACATTCTTTGAAGAATGAAATTAAGCTGTCAATGGAGATAAGTTGTCAACTATTTTGAAATAAACAATATAAATTACTTAATAACTATGTTAAGCTCACATGGGGGAAGAATTGGAGGTGTATCCACAAGGACCCAAATCGAAGGTCTCTCTTGCTCGATTGTAGGATCACCAAGATCCATGGTGACAAACATACCCTCATCAAGACCATACATCTTGCAAAGTGCTTCCCAATTTTTGCAACAAAAATGGGTTACACTCTGAGCATTGTACAGCTTTACTTGAAAATCCACACCATGATGGGTACTTAGGATAATTTTTTTGGTTTCGAAACTTTCATGGTCTTCAAAACCCATCCTCTCCAAGACATAGCATCTTGCAAAGCATGGGATACGCTAGTCGAATTGGAAAAGATGAAAAATATTATCATGATTAAAATAGTTGAAGTCATGAGTAATTACGAAAAAAACTATTGTCGTCGGTTGCGTACCGTATAAACATCGAAGGTCTCCTCGAGCTTAATGTTGAAGCGACGATCTTCGTCCAGCTCAATGAACCTGTCGCAGATACCTCGGTCATCGTGGCACCAGTCGCACTCCCCCGGGCGTTTTTCGTCGTCCGAGTATGACATTTCCGGCCGATGTTCATAATTCAAATATTAAACTAGATTATTAATCACGGGTTGACTATTGGTGATGTACGTAGCTCCTCCTTTCATTCCCGAGTGCATTATTACATCAAATTGTCTAGCACACGGGAATGAAGGAGAACTTATCCAATATGAGCATTCAATAAAAAAACCAAATCATAAAATAAGCAAAACCAAATCATACAATAATATAAAGTAGTATTCAAATTAGTATGCATTCAATAATTATAAGCAAAAGTACATCATCTCTTGGTGTCCATACATCGTCGAATATTATCACTAATATAGCATCACTACAACTAGAACCATAGCGCCCGACGGGTATCGACGCGGGCGATGGACACCCAGAGATAAGGAACCATCACAGGATCATAGCTCCAGTGAGATCCCTGAAGAACCTGCCAGGTATTGTCGAACCTGCCCTCCAATGCAACCATGTAGCGACGGACGTGCTCGTCCTCCTCGCTGACACGGTGACGTACCAGCTTCGCGGTGTCCGGAAGCCTCGGCACCGTCACTGGCCCACGCGACCGCCACCAAACAAGGATCGGGTCAACAACCTACGTCCCCCGGAAGGTAGCACCTCCCAATACCAGCCCGGCGGAGCCCTATCCCGAACATGGCCCTGATCAAGCAAGCCTCCACCACCGAGTCGACGACGACGAGGATGCGGGATAGGCATCGCCGACGTCGATGCGGGAACTACTTCTATATATAGTTAAATAAAGTAGTTTTATTAATTAAATCAACTAGCTAGTTCAACTACTAAACACTTACTATAAATAAATAAAGTAGTACTTACTAAAACCAAACTACTTCTATATATAGTAAAATAAAGTAGTTTATTAAATCAACTAGCTAGTTCGACAATTAATTATATTAAACACTTTCTCTTCTTATTTTTTTTATTTTTCTAACTAGTATTTTTCTAACTAGTTTTTTTTCTAAAAATAAAGTAGTTTCATTTTTCTAACTAGTATTTTTCTAACTAATCTAACAAAAATCATAAAAAATCTAACAAAATTTAATCTAACAATATGAACTACATATCTAAATTACACCACATCTAATCTAACAAATCAATCTATGAACTAACAAAAAAATCTAAACAAAATCTAACAAAAAAATCTTCTAACAGAAAAAAAAATC
>NW_025240269.1:0-3644 GCF_018294505.1 Triticum aestivum
GCCCACGTGACTCCGGCCCAGGCTACGTCCCAGGAGAGGTCTGGATGGGGTACCTGGCAGGATCCGCCTGAGAGGTCGAGTGGCCATGCTGATGGTGGCGGACATCATATTTCTGGTAGCAGCGAGGACGAGGTGGTTGAGGGGGCACCGTCTACCAATGTAGTAGTACACGGCTCTCGTCCGTGTCGGCGACCCATGAGCAAATGTGGTTCATTTGGCCTGTTGGGCAGAGGTAAGTGCATTTACTCTTTTTGTACCTTTTGCCATCATGTTTCTTCAAATATCTAATGCGTTGGCCTTTCATACTGTAGGGGTTGTAACCACCCTCAGGATGTCCGCAGGCCCAACCAAGTCCTTGGTGTGATTTGATGGCGAAACTTCCCGGGGTTTGTCACGTTTCTCGGTGAGGGTCAGCTTCTAGAGCTAGGATTGACCTGGGAGCACTACTTGGCTGCCACGGCCCCACCGGAGGAGATGATCGACGGTGTCTTGTGCCACACGAGGGCCGACATGGTGATCATAATGTTTTGGGTAATTTCTCCTTTACACAATTAAAAATCTTCGAATAAGCTTAGTTGTTGTACTAATCAATGTTGTCTCGTTTCGTTGCAAACCTTCTATAGGTGTGAGGAGGGATATGAGTAGCCTGTGCACAGGTTATTGATGCCGAGTGCAGGCGCCTACTACAAAACTTACGGCACGAGGCTTGGGTGCAGGCTATTCGAGACTACTTCACCTCGCGTGGTGATCAGAAGCCCAAGAAGAAGTGCCGCGGAAAGTTTTTGAAGGAGGAGTACATGACGGTAATTGCCTATATTCTTAAGGCCTTGTTCTTAGTTTTGTTGATTGATTCATGGGCATAGTGCTCTAGTTTCTCTTTACTAACTTAGGTGCCCTCGAGATGGTGTGCGGATAAGATGGATTGTTGGGAGGCGTTAGCGGATGAGTGGTGCTCAGACTCATGACGAGCCGTCCACAAAAATGCCAAGGACAAGCGTGCCCAAATGAGAGGTGTTCCACACCATCAAGGTAGCGCCAACTTATATCAATACGGGCAGAACTGGGTATGTAGTTTGCTTCATGATTCATGCAATTCATTCTGCCATGATAGCTTGAGCCCTTTAATTAATAATACTAGTTCCTCTCTTTTAGGCGGGATACAATATGGCACCGGTACCAGAGGTGTTCGACCTCTATGCCATGGCCCATACTGCCCCGTACAGGAAGGCCAAGGCATTATCTAGGTCTGGCCTTGATCATCCCAAGGACTTCACCAACATCTCCTCCCAAAACAAGCTTGTGAAGTATAGAGATGAGGGGGAGGCGAGCAAAGGGGAGGACTTTAACCCGAGTGGGCCATTTGATCTGGAGTTGGTGATGATATCTGGTGGCGGGAGGTCCCATGGCTCGATAGCCATTGGAGATGGACTTATCTGTTGTCCTCGCACTCTCCCGAAGATCAAGGTGCGCCAAACGAGCTCAGACCCTAAGATAAGGCCTCGTCCATGGTCAATCGAGCTCGCCTTCCAGGTTAGTTATACAGACTCAGATTTCTTTCAAGCATTACATTGTGTGTGCAGCCATCAATGATTACAATGCTAACGAGGAGTGGTGTTGCAGGCTACTCTTTAGAGTGATAGAGATAGAACCCAGGCGCTTCTGGCGGAGAGGGACCAGCAGGCGGAGGGGAAGCAGCAGGAGTTGGAGGAGAAGACAACAAGGTTGATGGAGGAGGAGAGGGCACGGAATGACATGCAGAACTGGGCCATGTATGAGCTCCTCATGGTAAGTTCCTTCTGCATATTAGCCAAATCATTAACGTAATGTTCTTTTCATTATTAACTAGTATGACTGACCCATGAAAACCAAATGTGCAGTATGTGTGCCAGAAGGCCGATCAGACCCCTCCGCCGATGCCAAAGATTGCTCCAGGGACCATGGTGAGTTTAATTTGAATGGTCATTAGTTACTAGTATTAACATTTGAGTGTCTTCATGCTAATGAGACATTGCAAATGATCTTTGGTGCAGCGTGCCTCCAGACAAGCATCACATGATCCTTCTCCAGGTGGTGGTACCATCACGAGCCACGCCGGTGCTTCACCTCCGTGATGATGGTGAGTTTTCTCTAGTGTTTTTCATAACAAATGCATAAATACCTAGACTTAGCTTTATTTCCTCCAAAATGCTTACCATAATGACCTATACTTAGCTTGTCTTCCTCCAAAATGACATAATTAGCTTACTTAGCTCCAAAACAATCCATTTTACCTTAGTTAGCTCTAAAACGATCTATACTTAGCTTTGTTTCCTCCAAAATGACCTAAGTTAGCTCTAATATGCTAAGTTATCTCTAATATGCTTAGTTACCTAGGTTTTCTCAATAATGACATACACTTAGCTTACTTATGTCAAAAATGGCATAATTAGCTTACTTAGGTTTTAGATGGCATAACAACCTTGGTAACCTCATATATGTCATATACTTAGCTTATTTTCCTCGAAAATGACATAATAAGGTTAATTAGCTCCAAAATGATCAATTTTACCTAAGTTAGCTCCAAAATTACCTAAGCAAGTTCGAATACGCATAGTTGCCAAGGTTAGCTCAATAAATACCTATACTTAGCTTATTTATGTCAAAAATGGCATAATATGCTTAGTTAACTCAAAAATGGCATAATTACCTAGGTTAGCTCAGTAATGAACCATTTTACCTAAGTTAGCTCCAAAATGGTTTATTTTACCTATGATAGCTCGAAAATGATCCATTTTACCTAAGTTAGCTCATAAATGATCCATTTTAACTAAGTTAACTCATAAATGATCCATTTTACCTAAGTTAGCTCCAAAATGATCCATCTTAGCTAAGTTAGCTCATAAATGATCCATTTTACCTAAGTTAGCTCCAAAATTACCTAAGTTAGCTCTAATATGCTTAGTTACCTAGGTTAGCTCAATAATGACCTATACTTAGTTGATTTATATCAAAAATGGCATAATATGCTTAGTTCACTCAAAAATGGCATAATTAGCTAGTTAGCTCCATTTTTCCTATGTTAGCTCATAAATGTCATTTTTACCTAAGTTAGCTCATAAATGTCATATACTTCTTCTTCTTCATCATTTTCTTGTTCTTCTTGTTCTTCTTCTAGTCTTCTTCTTCTAACTTTCTTGTTTCCCATTTTGTAGATTTCATTCACTTCACGGAAGCTTGCATGGATGGAGTGCTTGTTTTCCCTTTTTGTTTTTCTTTTGTATCGACGAACAATGTGGAACTTGTTATATGGATGGATGGAATATATATATATATATATATATATATATATATATCATATATTTTGTTGTGAAATTGCATAGATACAAGAAAAAGCAGAAGAAGAAAAAAGAGGCAATGCCGCCTCTTTGCCATCTGCCACCGACGGCAAAGGGTTCTGTGTCGTCCGCCACAGACGGCAAAGAGGCCACGTGGCAGCAACCTGTGCAACCTGGGAGCTATACCATTTGGTCCCTTTGCCGTCAGTGGCAAACGGCAAAGGATGTGGGTGTTTGTCCTCAGCTAGCGGACGCAAAGGATGTAGTTAGCCACCTAACATGGCTAACGCCTGTTCTTTACCGTCCACATTCTTTGTCGGCTGCCACCAA
>NW_025240270.1:0-3643 GCF_018294505.1 Triticum aestivum
CACACACACACACACACACACACACACACACACCTATACACATACACAATGCAACATTGAACGCTAACCTAAGCACTAAAAAGCCTCCTACAAACAAAGTATACCGAATCGAGGTATACATTTTCTAGTAAGCCATTCTATCCATCTTGGTGCCAAGGTCAGTTGACTCTTTCAGCGTGTTCGGTTGGGGGATTTAAAGATTGGGAATGGGAGTTTAAGGTATGTGAGACTAAAAATCCCTTGATTGGATTGGGAACATGGGAATTAAGAGGGGAAGGGGAAGAAGAATTAAGGGGCCTAACTCCCTCAGATCTCTTCCCTCGGGGACCCCTGGTAATTTATGCGGGGAATGGGAATTGAGAGAAGAAATAATGATTCAGTTTTTTGGTTACGCGCGCACGCGAATGGGTGCCGTTGAAAGTTTCCTATTCCCCAGCCTAATCCTACCAACCAAACAGGGGCAGTTAAGTCTCTCTTAAATTCCCTCGTCTAATTGCCTTCACATGTCAATCAAAGGAATGGAATTTAATATCAATTTCCCATGGTAATCCCTCTGCAAACTCCCATCTCTAAATTCCCATTCCCTCTACCCATCGCTGCCAAACACGCTGTTTGTACTATGACTTGTGCAATAAAACTCACAACCACATCCAACTGATACACAAGACACCACTTGATTGAACTATTTTTCATTGTAAAAAATATATCTTTCTTACACAATCAAATAAGACAAAAATTCTTCGTAGCTCCCATAAAAATAAGCTAGCGAAGATACTTTTCAAACCCTATATTGTAGAAGTTCTTTTACAATACACTCAAACTGATGTGGACTGGGTAGTAAATATGACCAAACATGAGTGGTATATGGATTTTAGGGGCAAAACAGAAAGACATTGATGACAAATCCCACAAATAAAGGGCACACCATGTCATTTTTTCAAGTATGCCGTGATCTATTTTAACTTAAAAAGAACTAAGAACAAAAGCTGGAGTTCAAAAGATTGATTTCTTACACATACAAACATGTGCACATATGCATGCTAACATCAACATCTTGGCATCACATGATCTACAAAATTGTAGATAAATCATTCACATAAGTGTTGGCAATTGATGTAGAATCAAAGAGATGAGACTAGCTCATGCGACAACAAGATCACGTAACGTAGCACTAGGGTAAGTGCATCTAGTGCCCCCGTTTGGGGTTTTGGATGATTAATGACAATAGAGTTAAGGGACTAATGTTTTTGTGAGTATACACAGGTGGAAGTTCGTGACCATTTGGTTTAACCGTGGGCTATGGCCCTTAAAAATGCTACGAGAACATTTGAAGTCTTAGGAATTCCCATTGAAGAATTGTAAGCTATTGTGTAGACTTTATTTTTACTATTGTTTATTTTCACTTGAGTCATAGGGCAAACTATACAATTAATGAGGTATAAGTCAAAGCAAGATTGGAGTCTTTGTGTGTGCTCAATTGAACCTAATTCTTAGGTGGGTGAAGACTAGAAACCTCCTTCCCAAGCGAGCTCTTTAGCTTAAGCGTCAAAATTTAGTCTTAGGGGCACTTGGGTTAAATTCCTGGCTAAGGAGTTAGATGACTTGCTCTGCAAGCCAGTCCACATGGGCTAGTGATTCGAAATTCTGACAGTTGCCATGTGTTGGTCCCAAAATGGGCGCGTCCCTTCCACCTTCATATCCACCCCTTGGGTTGCTCGTTTGTTATAAATAGCACCCTATCCCAACCATCTATAGTCGGCTACTCCATGTTATTTAAAAAGTGTTATCTGAGCAACCCTTCCTCCCATTGATTTGAGAGAAGTCCAAGTGAGGGAAACCGAGAGCCTAATGTGTTAAGTGATGGAGCACCATGGAAGAATCTAATTGAGCCTAATTTCGACTGGTTACGTTTTAGGATTGTGCGTCCTCTGGATGTGGTTAGGAATCCTTTAGAGCATCCAAAGTGTAGAACTGTCGAAGAATAGATTCGTACCGACCTCGAGATTGCTGCAAGATCTACCACAGATGATTGTCGAGTTCCAAGGAACTTAGCTCAAGGAGAGCAAGACAAAGACTTGTGTCTCTTTAGAGCTTTGACTCGACCCAGATGTAGAATTGTGCCAGCGGTTTGAATTGGGGTAAATACATCGCTATATCTTCGCCGAGTAACGGGTTCTAATTCCTCATTTTTCTTTCTGTAGTCTACTAAGCTTCAAAGAATTTCCCCTTCCACATTCTCTATGATTGTAGCGAAGACTCCAGACTACTTTTTATTCTGTTTCGCTGCTTAGATTTTCACTGAAGTGTTGTACTCTCTTCACTCTCTGAAGACTTTGACCCTGGTTAACTTGTTAGATTCACTCACAACACCTTAGCATATTTCTCTTCAGTTACCGTGATTAAGATGTTTTCTAATGTGTTGTTTACTATGTAGTTTTTTTTGCATGCTCATCCGTTATCTAGTTCTTCTACTAGATTTCATTAGCATTGATATAATGCTTTAATGTTGTTCTTTACTTTACCAAAGCTTTTCATTTTTCTAAAGAATTTCCCCTTCCTCATTCTCTGTGATTGTAGCGAAGACTTCAGACTACTTTTTATTCTGTTTCTCTGCCTAGATTTTCACTGGAGTGTTGTACTCTCTTCACTCTGTGAAGACTTTGACCCTGGTTAACTTGTTAGATTCACTCTGTGAAGGCTTGCGGCGGCGAAACTCCCGATCTATCTTCTTCTTTGATGTTTTTAGGGTACGTGGACTTATATAGGCGAAAGAAGTCGGTCGGGGGAGCCTCGAGGGGCCGAGGAGACAGAGGGACGCGCCCAGGGGGGTGGGCACGCCCTCCTATCTCCTGGCTTTCTCGAACCTTCCCTGGCTTGAACTCCAAGTCTCCCGGATCATATCCTTTCCAAAAATCACACTCCCGAAGGTTTCATTCCGTTTGGACTCTGTTTGATATTCCTTTTCTTCGAAATACTGAAATAGGCAATAAAACAGCAAGATGAGTTGGGCCTCCGGTTAGTAGGTTAGTCCCAAAAGTAATATAAAAGTGTATAATAAAGCCCGTAACCATTCAAAATAGATAATAAAATAGCATGAATGCTTCATAAATTATAGATACGTTGGAGACCTTATCAGCATCCCCAAGCTTAATTCCTACTCGTCCTCAAGTAGGTAAATGATAAAAGAAAGAATTTATGAAGTGTGAATGCTAGAAGGTGCACAAGTTTGATCAATGATAATTTCAATCACCTTTTATAGCATAATTATATGTCATAACAGTAGTTCATCTCATAAAACTTCTCAAGATCAAGTAACAAGCTATTCACATGTTAAAGCATAGACCACAAACTTTCTTGAAACCTAGCAAACTTCATTCTCAGTTATCAAACAATTACAATTCATCTTATTTTCAAGAAGGGTCTATGTTAGAGCTTTGATTTATCAAACTCCACATACTCAACTATCATATAGTCTTCCATAATTGCTAACACTCACGCAATACTAATGGTTATGGAGTTTTGATCGGACACTGAGGAAGATAGGGGCTTATAGTGTTGCCTCCCAACGTATTCACCTTTGGGTGATGTCAACAATAATAGTTCATGCTAACTTACATCCAATTGGATATATATATATATATAT
>NW_025240271.1:0-3643 GCF_018294505.1 Triticum aestivum
CATTACTTCTGGAGTGGGTCCTGCATACCGATCACGAGGGGAAACAAGGTCTGTCGTTACGGTTGCCAGCCAACCATTGGTCGCTCCGAGGGAGTGTTTGGGGCACTGAGGGCCTGGTGAGGTGGCGCCTTGCGGGGCTGCCGCGGCCAGAGCTCGACCACTCAGATTTATCGGTGTTGCAGGGACGGAACCGTACGCAAGTGTCGTGCCAGAGCGAGCAGCTCCAAAGGTAGGTGTCAATCGAGCAGGCGATTAGGTCGAGCATGTTAGGCATGAAGGAGCAAATCCATTTCAAATAGATGCGGAAAAAGCAAACGCCACTGGGTCAGGCCCGAGCAGCTTGGGGATAATGCAGCCCGAGGGGCGCCCCCAAGAAGGTAGGTAAAGAGCATAAGCAAAATGGATATACATGCCGCAGGGATGGACCCACGCGACCTGGGAATGATGCAGCCCTGTGGGTGCTCCCAGATGTCACCTGATACCGTTGGAGATGAAAGGATGCTGAAGTAGCGGACGATGCGTGGTGAGGAGGTCGACCCTCACGAGCCCTCGGGGCCTGGAGCCTCGGGAGGCGTTGGGGGCACGGGTGGATCTTCGAGGACCATCTACATCTCCACCAGGACTGTGTGATGCCTGACCTCTTGTGCCTCCAGGATGCTCCTCGGCAGGCGCTGATGAGCGGAGACCGTGTTCGGCAGGCCGAAAGGCATGCGAACGTAGCTGTGAGGTGGACCCTCGTAGCGCCCCACGCATGAAGGCCAGAGGCGCTCTTGATACACGGCTCGGTTGAGCCCTGGTACATCGATGCATATGCGCAGCCCACCATCCTCGCTTGGATGTGGGGCCACGGCGGGCAAGCAGTGGCTGCCGCGCTTGACTCTTGATTCCTGTAGCTCCTGAATGTTCCTCGCGATGAACTCCTGAGAGTTTGGCCCTCCTTGCCTTATACCTTCCTGAGGGAAACGTGCTTTGAAGCACGCCTCCAAGTGGTGCCCGAGCGCCTCCCTCGTGACCTTGGGAAAGTTGGTGGCCCTCCAGGGGAGAGCCCCCGAGCCTTGCCCAAGGAGGGCGCCGGGCGCGCCTTCGTATGCGGCAGAGGGTGGCGCCCCCTGAACGGGCGCGAATCCTGATGCAACGCCTCCGAGGGTGCCTGCCTCGTGAGGGTTTGGGCCAGGTGAAGCCTTCTTCTTCTTAGGGACCGCCTCGGGAAGTCTCCCGCTCCTTTGGTCTGGGTCTTCAATTGCTGCGGCTTGGAAGGCACGCTCAAGAGAACACACTGCATCCCTTTCCTCACAAGGTACTGTGATGACTCCACCACTTCCTGGCATCTTGAGGACATTGTAGCCATGGTGAGTCACTGCCATGAACTTGGCCAGGGCTGGGTACCCGAGGATGGCATTGTATGGCAGGCGAATGTGGGCGACGTTGAAGTCAATGACCTCGGTGCGGTAGTTGTTGCGCTGCCCAAAGGTGACAGGAAGGCGAACTTGCCCTATCGGAACAGTGGAACCATCAGTGACTCCTGAGAAAGGCTTGGTCGGCTGAAGCTGATCGTATGGCACTTGGAGATTGTTGAATGTCTCAACGGACAGGACGTTGTGTCCTGCTCCGCCGTCAATGAGGGTCCTGGTGACGTGCACATTGCTGATGACTGGGGAACAAAGCATCGGGAGGACTCCGGCCGTTGCCGCGCACTTGAGCTGATCCGCTGAGCTGAACGTGATAGCGCATGCAGACCACCTGAGAGGGCGCGTGGCCTCAAGCTTGGGGACGACTGCATTCACCTCACAAGCAAACTGCTTGAATATGCGCTGAGAGGATGTGGCCTGAGCGCCGCCCAAGATGCAAGCGATTGCATCCGGCTCCTGGAAGCCCCGAGCCTGTCGGCGTTCTGGGAACGAGGGTACCTAGACTTGCCTGCCTGCGGCCTGCGGCGTGGCTCAGGGAGTGGCCCAGTGCGGCCCATCTTCATCAACACATACTCAAGACCCTCGCGAGGGGCCAAGCCTCGTGGGGCGGACGACAAAAGGCTTCCTTAGGCACAACCTCGTCAGGCTGGCTCGCGAGGAGGCGGAGAGATCAAGGCGGGGTACCTCACGAGGTACCCATGACGCAAGCCATGACGACCGAGGCCAGGTGGGCGCCAGGCGGGCGCCGGCTGCATAGAGTCCTTGTTTCCTTTTTGGTGCAAAGGGGGCAAGCGCAGGCAAGAGTATAAAGCAAAGGCAACCATTTCGGTGCAACAAGACCAAGACCAGCAGGACGGCAGGATGGAGGTCATCGTGGAGCCCAAGCCAGCGTCACCGTCAGGGCCTTTGGCAGGCGAGGACCGACTTTAGTCAGGATAAGTGTACTAGATGTTCCCCTTCAAAATGGCCAATTGTTGGCGCCCTTCCCGCTCAATATTTGGGAAGAGGCCCAGGGCCTCCATCTATAGATAGGACTAGCCACCCACAGGGTAGAGGCATCTAGAGAGAGATTGGAGGCATCTAGAGATAAACAGAAGAGAGAGACAGAAAAGCGACCGAACTCACCCTAGCAGTTCGTCGCCCCAGCCAAGAACAGCTCCTCGCGAGGCTGTTCTTCCCCTGTATTATTTATCATCAGCCCCCTGAGGCAATCCACCACACCACACACTGGAGTAGGGTATTACACCACAATGGTGGCCCGAACCAGTATAAACCTCGTGTCCCTTATGCTGTTCTTCGTGTAGTTTAGATCCTTGCGAGGCGACGAGATGCGGGTAGGCAGTAGGTGTGATCTCCGCGTGCACCCCAGAGTTCGAACCTTAAGGGTCTGCCGGAACCCGAAATCCGACATTTGGCGCGCCAGGTAGGGGTGCACCTGAATCCGCCTTCCGTCGCCTCATGTTCGCCGCCCGTCGCATCCATGTCAGACGCTCATCGAGCCCGCGCCGAGCGCAGGGCCGCTCTTTCCACTTGCGTCGCCCAGACAGCCCCCGTCGGCGGGCGCCCCCGCCATTCCCCGTCGCCTGCCGTCAACGCCGCCATCGGCCCGGCGGGGAATGAGCAGCAGGCGTCGTCCCTGCATCCTTTGGTGCAACGAGAAGGCCACACCGCCACCCCATCGCTGACTCCAGCCGGTTCCTCGTCCCACGCCCGTCGCGCTCATGTGGACGCACACGCCGCGCTGCGCCTGGCGCAGGAGCTCCTGCACTACCGTCCCATCGACGACCTCTACGACGAGTGGCTTGCCCGCACCACCGAGCTCGTTAGCGCCGCTAGGGGCTCCCCTGCGCCATCCCTCTCGCTGCACCGCGCCCCGCCCTACGCGGGCGACGAAGCTCCAGGGGTGCCTCAGCCGCTTCCCCCTCAAGAAGGCGGCTTGGCCCTGAGGCGCACGGCCCCTGGGCGGAACCCACTCCGTCAGGCGCCAGCACAGCAAGAGAAGAGCTGCCAAGAGATCCCTCGCCCCCAAGAAGCTGCCCGTGTGCTCCCCGCACCGGCCCGGCACGAGCGCGCTCCTGCTCAAGTGCGCCAAGACCCCGCGCTGCTCCTGGTGGCAGTGCACGGAGACTTCCAAGATCAAGCTCTCCGTCACCCAAGGCCTCCTGCGGCCACTGCAGGCTGCCGTGCCTTCACCGCCGAGCTGCGCAACATGGCCTGGCCGGGCAAGTTCAAGC
>NW_025240272.1:0-1498 GCF_018294505.1 Triticum aestivum
TTCAGTATGCAATATTCAAAGCGACGTCATCAATTTCCAACAGGTTCTGACATCATTTGCTGTTTTTCAGTCATTTACCCATTTGTTTAGAGAGCTAAATGACGGTGAAATTGAAAATCACTAACAAATGAACTCTGAAAATGTTGGAACTTGGCATGGTATCATCATTTCGCCCGCATAGCATGTGCAAAAGAGTAGAGAGGGTCACGGCGAAAACTGGACGCACCTCGTGTACAAACTGGACAATCTCTCTCGGAGTATCAGGGTTTCGGACGAGAACTCATCTGCTACACGGGCACTTCAATGTTTTTTAAACATATTTGAACTCCAGCCTATTTTTGCGTTCAGTATGCATCATTCAAAGCGACGTCATCAATTCCCAAAACGTTCTGACATCATTTGCTATTTTTCAGTCATTTACCGATTTGTTTAGAGAGCTAAATGACGGTGAAATTGAAAATCACTACAAAATGAACTCTGAAAATGTTGGAACTTGGCATGGTATCATCATTTCGCCCGCATAGCATGTGCAAAAGAGTAGAGAGGGTCACGGCGAAAACTGGACGCACCTCGTGTACAAACTGGACAATCTCTTTCGGAGTATCAGGGTTTCGGACGAGAACTCATCTGTTACACGGGCACTTCAATGTTTTTTCAACTTATTTGAACTCCAGCCTATTTTTGCGTTCAGTATGCATCATTCAAAGCGACGTCATCAATTTCCAACACGTTCTGACATCATTTGATGTTTTTCAGTCATTTACCGATTTGTTTAGGGAGCTAAATGACGGTGAAATTAAAAACCACTACAAAATGAACTCTGAAAATGTTGGAACTTGGCATAGTATCATCATTTCGCCCGCATAGCATGTGCCAAAGAGTAGAGAGGGTCACTGCGAAAACGGGACGCACCTCGTGTACAAAATGGACAATCTCTTTCGGAGTATCAGGGTTTCGGACGAGAACCCATCTGTTACACAGGCACTTCAAAGTTTTTTAAACTTATTTGAACTCCAGCCTATTTTTGCGTTCAGTATGCATTTTTCAAAGCGACATCATCAATTTCCAACACGTTCCGACATCATTTGCTTTTTTCAGTCATTTACCAATTTGTTTAGGGAGCTAAATGACGGTGAAATTGAAAATCACTACAAAATGAACTCTGAAAATGATGGAACTTGGCATAGTATCCTCATTTCGCCCGCATAGCATGTGCAAAAGAGTAGAGAGGGTCACGGCGAAAACTGGACGCACCTCGTGTACAAACTGGACAATCTCTTTCGGAGTATCAGCGTTTCGGACGAGAACTCATCTGTTACACGGGCACTTCAATGTCTTTTAAACTTATTTGGACTCTAGCCTATTTTTGCGTTCAATATGCATCATTCAAAGCGATGTCATCAATCTCCAACACGTTCTAACATCATTTGCAGCTTTTCAGTCATTTACCGATTTAGTTAGGGAGCTAAATGACGGTGAAATTGAAAATCACTACAAA
>NW_025240272.1:2813-3643 GCF_018294505.1 Triticum aestivum
TTTAGTATGCGTCATTCAAAGCGACATCATCAATTTCCAACACGTTCTGACCTCATTTGCTATTTTTCAGTCAGTTACCAATTTGTTTAGAGAGCTAAATAACGGTGAAATTGAAAATCACTAAAAAATGAACTCTGAAAATGTTGGAACTTGGCATGGTATCATCATTTCACCCACATAGCATGTGCAAAAGAGTAGAGAGGGTCACTGCGAAAACGGGACGCACCTCGTGTACAAACTGGACAATCTCTTTCGGAGTATCAGGGTTTCGGACGAGAACTCATCTGTTACATGGGCACTCCAATGTTTTTTAAACTTATTTGAACTCCAGCCTATTTTTGCATTCAGTATGCATCATTCAAAGCGACGTCATCAATCTCCAACACGTTCTAACATCATTTGCAGTTTTCAGTCATTTAACGATTTGTTTAGGGAGTTAAATGACGGTGAAATTGAAAATCACTACAAAACGAACTCTGAAAATGTTGGAACATGGCATGGTATCATCATTTCACCCGCATAGCATGTGCAAAAGAGTAGAGAGGGTCACGACGATAACTGGACGCACCTCGTGTACAAACTGGACAATCTCTTTCGGAGTATCAGGGTTTCGGACGAGAACTCATCTGTTACACGGGCACTTCAATGTTTTTTAAACTTATTTGAACTCCAGCCTTTTTTTGCGTTTAGTATGCGTCATTTAAAGCGACATCATCAATTTCCAACACGTTCTGACATCATTTGCTATTTTTCAGTCAGTTACCGATTTGTTTAGGGAGCTAAATGACGGTGAAATTGAAAATCACTACAAAATGAACTCTGAAAATGTT
>NW_025240273.1:0-3642 GCF_018294505.1 Triticum aestivum
TGTTTATTTTTGTAGCCACTTAGTTTTAGCCCTAGGCTTTGGGAAATCCTGGTTCCGCCTCTACCCTCAGTAGTGGCGTCCAGATGTGCCTTGTAGCAGCGTTTGGCCGGAGCGACGCTACTACCGCGCCGCTGGTAGTATACAGCCAGCAGCGCTCGGGCCGAACGCTGCTAACCGGTAGCACTCCAGCAACGTTTACGGCCGAACACCACTAATAGCAACTCAACCTGTAGCATGCCTGGCAGGATGCACACCGCTGATTAGTTCTCAACATGGTAGTGTTCGCTTCACCTTGCACGCTAGTGGTCTAGAATGCCCGGAAAAAAAAATTATAAACATTTATTTTCTTTGGCAGTATGTTCTACCACTGAAAGTTGCTTGCATGGCACCATTCTGGGTAGCAAATCCAAAGGTAGC
The DNA here is from genome assembly GCF_018294505.1 of Triticum aestivum. Lineage (NCBI taxonomy): Eukaryota > Viridiplantae > Streptophyta > Magnoliopsida > Poales > Poaceae > Triticum > Triticum aestivum. The sequence continues at coordinate 418 of NW_025240273.1, forward strand.
AATTATTTTTACTTAATCATGAACTAAACATATGAAATCCTGAACACAATTAACTAGCATCAGATAGTACCTAACAATTACGGAAAAATTACCAGCGGCGCAGCCGTCCGCATGTTGAAAGAGACTTCGTGTAAAGTAGGCGGAGGATAAGAGAGGAATGGAAGGCAACGTACAATAAAGAAGAGTCATATGGAGAATATTGGTTTTCTTTTCAGACTACGGTTGGAGCGTCGTGGTTAGTTTAGGTCAAAGGAAGGTCAGGCGGAGAAGATTGGTTTTCTTCCCACGTTACAATGGGAGCCTGGGAGATACTCTGGCGGCTGTCATTTAACATTTAATTGAGGATACACTAAATTAATGGCTAGATGATTCAATTTTTTTTGGATTTTCTAGCTTATTTATCTTTTTTGCCATACCATTAAGTACTTTATATAGAAATGATTAGGACTGTCTTGCTTCACTTATACCCTTTAAGAGAGTTGAATATTAATTGGTTGTTTGCATGAGTTATATAATAATAGGTATAAATCGGTATATACATAAACACTATTCTGATCACAACATGAACTTCCTGAGTAACGCGCCTGATCTTCCCCGAGTACTAGGTTGAACTTCAGCTAAAAAGTGTCTAAATGAGGCTTGCGATATACCGTTGGAAAGCTATGGACACCAATATCATGCTCCAAGTTAAAATTTTGGCAAAATGTAAGCGGTTTAAGTGCAGTTTTGAAAACCGTTTTTTCTTCGTACAAAAAATATGAATCGTATTTTCGATCGCATTTCTAAATCGTTTATCGAAATGAGGTAAATAATATAGCATTGGAAAGCTGCTGCAAAACTGCTCCTTCGACATTTTTAAAGTTTTCTCTAATTCCCTATGGATAAAGAGTAATTTTAAAAATAGTAAATTTTTGTAAACCGAACAGCCGAGTTCGTATTTTCAATGTAATTTCTAAACGGCTAATCCATTTGAGTCAAATGATATGGCATTGGAAATCTTGTGAAAATGCGCTACTTTTTCATGTGAAAACTTTTTTCTAATTTGGAACGGTTTAAAAGTAATTCAGAAAACGGTACAAGTTCCACCGAGTTCGTATTTTCGAGCTAACTTTTTAACCGTACGTCCGAAAGCAACAAGTGATACGGCGTTGGAAAGCTTGAGCAAATGCGAAACTTTTTTGTATATATTATTTCTCCTAATTGCTTGCAGTTTTAAGTCAAATTCGAAAATGAGTAAAAATGTATTTGTGGCCAAATAATATACCGTTGAAAATCTACGGAAAATGCGAAACTTTTTCATGTTGATGGTTTTCTCTGATTCCTAGCCGTTTTCAAGTAATTGCGAAAATGGCGAGATCATTAGTTCTGCCTTTATCGCGAAACTGATTCTTCGAAAATGCACTGCGTGAAGAACCTGAACTTCTCGACACGTGTACTTGAACTTCACTCTGTTTTTCACGTGCTTTTTTTTCTCGTATATCTCTATACACTGCTCCTAGCTCTCCATCCACTCACCGGAATTGAGCAAGTGATATACCGATGGAAAGCTGTTGTAAACACGCAACTTTCCCGTGTTGATCATTTTTTTCATACTCGCAGCGATTTTAAAAGTTTTTCATCTAAAATTCATTCATCGTAGTAGTTGAACTTCATGCTATTTTCACGTTAAACTTATGTGATGTATTTTTGTTTGTACACGCGTCTGAACTTCCCTCTATACGAACCCGACCTTTGGGCTATCTTTGCAACTGTGGCTTCCTCCACGAATTATTCTGGTTAGTAGTGTTCTATATGATGTTAGTGTAATCTAGAAAGGTTTTTTAGCAACTAATTACTGGTTTTAAATAGAAATATCGCTCGCTGGCGGATTTTGCTCTCGGGTCGTGATGAAATTGCGTTTTTTGCAATTTTACTGCCTGATTTGTTCGACCTGAACTTCCCCTAGTGCTAGGTGGAACTTCCGTCAACATTGCCCAAATGGGGCTTTCGATATACCATTTGAAAGCTATGGACACCAGTATAATGACCCAACTTCAAATTTTGGCAAAATGTAAGTGGTTTAAGAGCAGTTTTGAAAACCGTTTTTTCTTCATACAAAAAACGTGAATCATATTTTTGATCGCATTTTTAAACCGTTTATCAGAATGAGGCAAATAATATGGCGTTGGAAAGCTGCTATAAAACCGCTCCTTCCACATGCTGAAAGTTTTTTCTAATTCCCTATAGTTAAAGAGTAATGTGGAAAATCGTAAAATTTCGCAAACCGAACAACCGAGTTTGTATTTTCGTTGCCATTTCTAAACGCTTAATCCAATTCAGACAAATGATATGGCATTGGAAAGCTTTTTTTTGCCTGAACTACTGTGGCAGTTCTGCCTGAACTTCACTCTGTTTTTCACGTGCTTTTTTTTGCTCGTAGCTCTTCATTCACTCACCGGAATTAAGCAAGTGATATACTGATGGAAAGCTGCTATAAACACGCAACTTTTATGTGTTGATCATTTTTTCATACTCGCGACGGTTTTAAAAGTTCTTCTTGTGAAATTCATTCAGTGTAGTAGTTGAACTTCCTGCTGTTTTCACGTTGGACATCTTTGACATATTTTTGTTTCTAATTTTCCCATCCATTTTCGTCAGTATTACACAAACGATATTCTTTTTGTACAAACCTCTCTCACAATTTTTTTTAACTTTCTCCGACCGAGGACTTGAACTTACACAAATGATATTCATGTCGTTTTGAACTAAATTAGAAAATGACAAGATCATGATTTCTGCCTTCATCGCGAATGGAAATGCACTACGTGAAGTAGTTGAACTTCTCGGGCATGTCTGTTTGAACTTCACTCTGTTTTTGACGTGCTATTTTTTCACATGCTGTTTTTTGCACTGCGTGAAGTAGTTGAACTTCTGGGGCATCTCTGTTTGAACTTCACTCTGTTTCACTTTATTTGTATTTTTCTTATATGAAATACAGACCATGTAGTACGTGAACTTCCGGTTGTTATCACTTTTGAACTTCTATCTGGTTTGAGAGAATTATTTTAAACAAAAAAACATATTTTTATCTATTTTGGACATCTAAGTACACAGTGAACCTCTCTCACAAGAATTTTTTGAACATTTCCTCGCTGAGCAATTGAACTTCTATCAACCATTCCTTTCATTTATGAGTTGTTTTTAAAAGTGCAAAACATGGCAATGTGTTTTTTATTTTCTCAACAG
>NW_025240274.1:0-3642 GCF_018294505.1 Triticum aestivum
CTCACTTTCGGCCCACTTCATCTAGCATTTTGAATTGCACAAACCAGTTTGACCAATACACAAGAAGGAAAATGCGCTATGCGACATAATTGAACACTCTCCTGCCTAAGATCTCACCAAGCCATAAGCAGCTTCCACTTCTTTTGCAATGACTTCCATGCAAAGAAAATGCAACTCTAAACATTTTAACTATGCTTCGAGAAGTTTCTGGTCCATAACAGCATGTAAGGATGAGATGAACTGCCTAGCCCATACAAAGATCGCTGCTGCATGGTCTCGCATTACAGCTCCCTTCCATGTATCTGCACGTCGTTGGCGATAAAGCTCTCGTCAATAATAAATAAATTCATCGTTGATCCAATTTATTTCTTTTTCTCTTCCTATGATCCATATAAATCATTGAGTTGACTTTGATCTAGGTGCATGTACTCCCTGCCTCCCATAATGTAGTGCGTATAGATTTTTTGAGAAGTCAAAGATTGCAAACTTTGACCATGTTTATAGAGAAAACTATTTGTATCTACCATTCCAAATATCTAAAATATGAAACTACATCTTATGATGAATCTTATGATATTTGTTTGGCATTCCAGATGTAAATGTTTTTCTCCACAAACTTACTGAAAATTTATGAGGTTTGACTTGTCAAAAAGCTATATGCCTCTTTGATCTTAAACTTAAGAATGCTGCTTTTATATTATGTAATGGAGGGAGTATATGTTATGTCTCAGAAGAAGCAGTTTTTAGCATTTGCAGCAGGAGAGGCACAGGGGCAGATGAACCGCGTGGCCTAGCGTTGTAATCAACATTCTCTTGCCCAATCGGGTGTACAGGAATGTCGAGGCCTAGTGCCCCAGCTGGCACTAGCGCTACTAGAAAAAAGGTTGTTAGTGGCGCACCTATTTTGGTTATTAATGGTGCACTACAGGTGCGCCACTATTAACACGCCACTAGTAACAAATAGTAATGGCGCACTTCTGGTGCGCCATTAGTATCCCAGATAATAGTGGCGCACTTGGTAGTGCGCCATTACTATGTCAACAGCGCGCCATTACTATGCCTCCTAGGGGGGCGTATTTACCTTCACGTATGCCTCCAAGTGCGCCATTACTATGCCCCGTAATGTGCCACTGGTATTTAGCCCTGGTGCGCCACTACTGCTCAATATGGTGCGCCACTATTATGAATATTAGGAATTATTATTATTTGCTTTTCTGGTATTTGCACATGTTACAAAATATCTGGTATTTGCACGGGTTACAAAATACACGTTACACAGCACAGAATATAAACATCACACAATAGAATTCATCATATTAGTCTCCAAATTCGAAATAGCGAACAAAGTTCAAACATTAGCCAAGTTTAGGTCTCGAGACATTAGCAAAGTTCATCATATATATTAGCTGAGTTTGTCGTCACATTACAAAGTCGATATCGATCATCTAAACTACCATCACATAGAAGAGAGCTGCGGTCACGATGAGCATCATCACGATGAAACTAGTCTTCATCCGGTTCCTCCGCTCCCTCCTCTCTCCCGCTAGATAGCGCGCATATCTAGCTTCCGCCTCCTCCCTAGCGGTGTACCCTTTGTAACTGTTACCGCTGAAACGGTGAACCTGTCTCCGACACTCCTCCCAGTCGTCGTAGACTCCGGGAACCTTACCCTTGTACACGACATACGACGGCATCTCTATGCACTAGACAAACAAAACGTTAGTAGCAATTCACAGACAATATATAAGCAATATATAAGTATGCAACAAAAGGATCGGAAGAGAAAAGCAACACATTAATAGCACGATTCATGGTCCTACTAATAAATAGCATCGATTACATATAAGTTGAACGACAGTCCAAACTAAAAAGACATACAAGTTCATTAAAGTTTAATTACAACATGAGCTAATCGATATTTCAGAACTACATAGCATCATTACTTTCGACTCGACTCAGGGACCGGAGCGTGGATGAAGCCGCCGTCTTTCGTGATGGTCATGAAATCGCGATCGTTGTCAGCCTGCATTTGTAGCGTTGTTTCTATTTCATTGTTGGACGGTTGATATTTGAGGTAGAACTGCCCCGAGGTACGAAGGACATCCTGATGGATGATTTCCACAAACTCCGACTGGATGCGAAAGAATTCTTGTCTGATGTCCGCGTCCTGGATTGCCGACAAGCGTGCGGCCCAATCTTTGAGATTAGTTGGTAGCAGAAGGTGATTATGGTCCCGTACGATCGCCCGCATGTGATGGAGGGCGTAGTAGGCATCCTTCTGACCGCCAGGCGGCTGCTTGACGCAGCGGAACGTCGTTACGTGGGTGAACACGTGCTTGCCGTACCTACAAATTGGCCTCCTCAAGGTGCCTCCAGATTTGGCATAGCCGGGGAGAGCATCATCAAGAACTTTCCTGATATTTGTGTAGTCTTTCTTCGACTGACGGTCCGAGTCAAAATACGTGGCCATGGAATATTTCGGGCTTAAGAGGATGAGTTTGCAATGTGTGTCACTGCACAAAACACGGAATGTTAGAAAAAAAAGAACGATCAAAATCTAAGAAATCATATGTTACGGGGCGGTGAGGGGATGAATTACTCGGGAAAGTAAGGCACGAGGAAGTTATCCCGAGCGCTGCCCAAGATCTTGGCACGCATGTAGAAGGGGTCGACTATCACAATGTCCGGGGGTGTTGTCTCTAATGATCCGCATCTCCATACTGAGCGAAAATAGCGGAATGAAGGTGTAGTGCGGTGGATAAAGGTTAAAAATAGCGAAGATGTCATCAAACCGTAGGACGATCATACCCCCGATGGTGCTATCGACAAAGCCCTTGCCCTCTGGCACCTTGGCCACGAAAACCGAGTATGCCACATCATTCTCGGAGAGACGCCGCCTCTCCAAAGAAAGAACACTGTCATGCAGACTCCGCATAGCACCGGTTGCAGCATTGAGCAGATTAGTTGGTAGCATCGGCGGACCCGCCACATGCACCCTCCTCGAGATATCCTTAGGTGAAGGTGGCCCGTCCTGAGCATGGATCGTACTCGGTGCCGGCTGGTTCAGGATGAGGCCACGCTCCACCAAGTACCACGCCTTGACCGCCTCGTCGTTGCTCTGGAGCATGTCCGCCCCACCCAGCAGGAAAGCCAGGACGGTGTTTCTCTTCTTCGCAGCGACGTTGGCCCGGAATAGGTCGAGCTTGATGGCGCTGCTCGACATTAACGCCGACCACCGCGCCTCGGTCTTCTCTTCACGAAGGACGGCCCGGGCTTGCGCGTCGGCGAGGCAGTGCTCGATGGACTCCTGCGCTCGAGCGGTGGCCGCGTCGGCGTGTTTCCCCTTCTTCGCACCTTTGTTGCTGTCCGGCTGCCCTTCTGACGCGCCCGGATTCGGCGCGTCTGGCTTGTAGGTCTCCTTGGCCTTGTCGGGGGTGCGCCGGACTTCCGCCCACTTCTCGCACATGTCAATGCGCTTGTAAACGTGGAGGTACATGAATTCGGCGTCGTTGTTGCCCTGCCGATACAAGGCGAACATGCGCAGCAACTGCGCGGAGGAACAAACAGTTGGCGGGCGCACACGGCGAAGAGAGGCGGGAGACCGGCGTGGCATACCTGATCCTCAACGCTGGCGCCGCTCTC
>NW_025240275.1:0-3642 GCF_018294505.1 Triticum aestivum
ACGGCTGGGTACAGCCTGGGTGCACCTAGTTTTCCCCTCAAGTCTTATGTTTTATTCCAATTCAGAACATGCCAGATTTGGAATATGCTCAGGTTTCCATTTTAGGCAGTATTTGTTTTTAAATAAATGTGGGGATTTTTCTGATGCAACCTAGACATATTATATATGTTTTTGGGCAAGAAAAATCCAATGAATCCAGTGGTGGCATTAGTTTCTGCATTTGAGCAAGTTTGCACACATGTCAGTTTACATCATGTTGATGTTTTGTCTTTCATGTGTATATTTATGAAAAATATGTTATGAGGTAGTTTTGCACATGAACATGCTCTTCATCATTCCTACTTGCTTCTGGAATTAAGCTCATGCCATGATATGTTTTATTTTGAGTTAAACAAGCTTGCAAACATGCTATCATGAATCTGTTTTTGCCATGACATTAAATTCTACTGTATGGAATCTGTTTATGTCACTTGCCATGTTTGCATTGATGCTATCTTCATTTCTGTAGATATTTGGAGCATGTTCAGTAAGTGAATTTTCTTAAGTGCACTTAGTACTAGCATGCCATGCTCTTGTTTGCCATGATATATTGATGTAGCATATTTAAACTTTGCACACAAGTTGTTATGTTGCTGTGTTCAACAAATTGCATTGCATCTTGTTTGGCTTGTCATTTTCAACTCGTGCATCCGTTTCCAGTGATCTTTATATCGATTCCAACCAAAATCTACTAATCCATCCAGCGGCACGCTTGGGTAACAAAGATTATGCCATGTTCACTGTTTCTCCTTCCGTCTCGTTTGCACCCCTTCCATAGCACCCCATATGCATTGCACATCATATCTTGCATTCCATGACATGTCTTGCATCATGTTGCTTGGGCATTGCACCGTGATTGATTGTTGTTCCATTGCTTGTGTTCTTGTTTTGGGTAGAGCCGGGAGACGAGTCCATGGAGGATGAACCTGTTGAGTATGCTAGCAAGGAGCAAGCTTTCGACAACCCTGAGAACTTTGCAGGCAAGATGACCATTACCCTTGATATCACTTCTATCTTTGCTTCCTAGTTGTTCATTCTATTTCTATGTCGCGCTACCTACCACTTGTTTATCATGCCTCACATATTGCCATGTCAAGCCTCTAACCCACCTTCCTAGCAAACCGTTGTTTGGCTATGTTACCGCTTTGCTCAGCCCCTCTTATAGCGTTGTTATGGAGTCTAGAACAAAACTATTTTGAGTCTTAGGAATATATATATGTGAGTAGGATTCTTTCTACTCCTCAACCCCTTCGTCGCTCTAGTGAGGACTCCTGACGTAGATGTTTTGACTTCCCTCTCCTCAGTTTTTCACTAAAAATTTTAGGATCACGCGGGTATCTTGGGATTGTTCCGATATTTTTGTGACGAGAACATTGTTCTTGGTGCCTCCTGACATTTAGGGGTTGTGGCAGTGTCCCGGGGAGTTGAGCTCTGAGGTGTTGTCTTCACAATTCTATCGTTGCAGTTCTAGAATACCTGAGTTTCGCCGACATCGAAAATCTCTTTTATGCAGTTAGTGGTGAGATAACCTCGAGGCCACCCAGTACTGGGGCGGGAGTTCGGGAGTATTGCCATAGCTAGTATAACAGATGCTTTTCGAAGATTGAGGTAAACAATTTCCAAAGGTTTCTTGGTTATGTGTTGACGGATGGATACAGCTTGGATGTAGGGATTGTTAGTTTTGGGTGATATATATATTGATTCCCCTGTATCCCCAACACCAGATTGCATAACCAGAAAGTTTCGGGAGTTTATAGGTGGGAATTCAAGTAGCTCTAGTTATTCTTCCCGCAGATAGTTGGTATGTGATTGGGTGATCCTTACCACTTATTTGTTCCAGTCATACCTTGTTGTTTCATTCATCAACATCTTTTCAAGTGGCTTCTCACCTTAACGGTCGTGTGATGTTAACTTTGGAATTCATTCGTTCAATCATTGTTCGAATGTTTATTGTGAAGACTATATGTTGCAATTTCTAGCATTTTGATTCTACTTATCTAACATGTCAATGGTGGTTCTAACAGATGTCATCTTCTTCAGGATGGCTCCGCCAACTCGCAACAACCTGCATCGGGGTGAAGGACATCAGTCGAACCCTCCACCTCCGCCACCTCCTCCGCCTCCGGAGGCATGGCAAGCTGTCGTGGTGGCCACCAATGCCAATACCCAGATGCTTTTGGAACCCTTGCAAGAGCGCAACCAAGGCCAAGGCAACCAAGGGAATCAAGGTCATGGGCATTTCAAGAATCAGCCTTAGTTTGCTACCCTCAACCAGTTTCTTGCAAATCAACCAAAGTCTTTCAGCGCTTGTGCTGAGGCCATGGATGCCGATGATTGGCTTGTGGACATCAACAAGCATTTTGAATGCAGCAATGTCAGGCCTGAGGACTACGTCAAGTTCACTTCTTTTCATCTCAAGGATGAATCAGCTGATTGGTATCAGCAGTACAAAGATTGAGAGGGGGTCGAGTGATTACCTGGACTGACTTCTGCCGAGACTTTCGAGCTCACCACATTCCAACAAGTGTTGTCGAGAGCAAGCGTGAGGAATTCCGCAATCTCATGCAAGGAAGCATGTCCGTGTATCAATACAACATCCAGTTTCAGAAGCTTGCTCGCTTCGCAAGGCAAGACGTTCCTGATGAAAAGAGCATGATTTATCACTTTAGGTGTGGCCTCAGAGAGGATATGCAGTTAGCTCTCGTTCTTGTTGAGCCTACTCAGTTTGATCAATTCTATAACATGGCCCTCAAGCAAGAAGGTGCTCAGCTCAAGTGTGAGGCTTCTAAGAAGAGAATCACGGATGCAGTTCAGTCTTCTTCTTCCTCACAAGTGGCAGCTAAGCAACAGAAGTTCTGGGTTCCTCCACCTCCTCCGTTTCATCAGCCCTACCAGCAGAAGTACTCAGGTGGTCATGGATCTTCCCACCCACCCAACCCAAGCTATCAGAACAAGTCTCAGACTTAGGCTCCGTGGAGAGGCAGTCCTCCTCGTCCACCTTTCCGTCCGCTTTCAGAGGTCACTTGTCACAGGTGTGGTTTGAAAGGGCATTACTCAAACAAGTGCACCCAGAAGCACCTTCCGCCTCCTCCTCTGGTCAGGTCAGCAAGCAATGCAGTTGTCAAGCACAATCCCAAGTCCGCAAGGGTGAACTTGATGAATTCAGCTCAAGCAGACAATTCTTCAGAAGTGATCAGGGGTAATCTCCCAGTTAATGATATTCCTGCAAAAGTTTTATTCGATTCTAGTGCATCACATTCTTTCATTTCAAGACCTTTTGTATGGAAGCATGACTTGTTTTCACAAGTTCTACCGAAGCCTTTGTGTGTCGTTTCTCCGGGTGCTTTGTTGAGCTCTAATGTATTTGTTCCGGATGTCTCCATCAAGATAGGCAACTATTCATTTCAAGCTTCCCCGAAGGTTCTCGATGATTCCGATATTGATCTCATTCTCGGCATGGATTGGCTTTCTAAGCACAAGGCTCAACTTGATTGTGCTGCGAGGGAGATTCAATTGACACATTCTTCTGAGGATGTGATCATCTATGCCGCTCGTGATGAAACCATTCGGTTATTCTTTCTCAATGAGAAGGGCGATTTAGAC
>NW_025240276.1:0-3642 GCF_018294505.1 Triticum aestivum
CACTCGGAGGCTTAGCTGCAGCCTCGTGCTCGCCTAAGTTATCAAAATCCTACCGAGTGGTAAGCCAGCCTTCCACTCGGAGGCTTAGCTGCAGCCTCGTGCTCGCCTAAGTTATAAAAATCCTACCGAGTGAAGAGCAACCCTCTCACTCGGGGGCTTAGCTGCAGTCCAAGCACTCGCCTAAGTTGTGAAAATCCTACCGAGTGAAGAGCAACCCTCTCACTCGGGGGCTTAGCTGCAGTCCAAGCACTCGCCTAAGTTGTGAAAATCCTACCGAGTGAAGAGCAACCCTCTCACTCGGGGGCTTAGCTGCAGCCCTGTGCTCGCCTAAGTTACAAAAATCCTACCGAGTGAAGAGCAACCCTCTCACTCGGAGGCTTAGCTGCAACCCTGTGCTCGCCTAAGGTATAAAAATCCTGCCGAGTGGAGAGCAACCCTCTCACTCGGGGGGCTTAGCTACAGCCCAGTGCTCGCCTAAGTGGACTAAAGAATAAGTCGATTGCAGCACAGGCACCTTGCTTTGAACCTGCAAAAGACATTCCGAGCCGAAGGCAATCGTATTCAAGCACCAAATCCAAGTTTGAATCGACATCTAAAGGAACCGAAAGTGCTCAGGCGTCAAGCCTGTTAAGGTTTGTCGGTTACAATTCTGCTCGGCATACCGAGGCAAATTTAAAGCGTCGAGCCAGAAGAAGTTTTTTACCCCTCCTATGGAGGGCTGGAAGGTGCAACAAATTCATCAAGGTCAATCCCGTCGGCGATCCGAGTGGCAGCTGCAAGGAAAGTTTCCATAAAGGATCTGAAGTCGTGCTTCTTGGTATTGGCCACCCGAAGGGCCACCAGCTTCTCTTCTCGCGCATCTTTGCAGTGGACTCGGGCCAGACACAGAGCGACATCTGCACCACACCGAGCCGAGGATTTCTTCCACTCCTGCACTCGACCAGGGATCGTGTTCAAGCGGGCCATCAGCGACTCAAGGTCATTCTGAAGTGTCTCCTCAGGCCAGAGCGTCGAGTCGATGCGAGATGTGGCGGCCTTCAGTCTTGCGAGATAGTCCACGACAGCTGCAACACGAGACTCCAGTCGGAAAACATCCATGGCAACTTCGTCGTTCACCGGAGAATTGACGGGGTCAAGGTTTGGCTCCAGTCGGCTGGTTTCTTCTTCAAAGTTTTGACAAAATTCTGCAAGGGTGATCACTAAGTCAAGGAGATAGTTGAATGGAAAAAGCCACAATTGGAAATATTTGCCAAACATGGAGGTCTACCTTCAAGCATAAGGAACAACTTCTTGGCAAGGCCACTCAGGAAGGCCTCCAGTTCAGTTTTCTTCTCAGTCAATTTGCTGACTTGGTCGGTCAGGGCAGCTTTGTCAGTTTTCAGTCGACTGACCTCCTTGTTGGCAATCCCAAGAGCAGCTTTCAGATTGGTATTGTCTTGTTCGAGCTTGGTGACTGAAGCTAACTTCTCGTCAGCAAGCTTGATCTTCTCAGCTAGCTCAAGGTCTTTCTTCTGCTGGGCCTCCCTTACCTTACCTGCAAGTTACAGCAAGATCAGATGCTGAAACAAGCAAGGGGAAAAGCAGTCGTCAGGGTCTCACCAAACATACCTTCGGTCTCCTCCTTTGCCTTTGTCAGCTTCTCCTGAACCAGCTTCAAGCTCAGCTCGACTTGAGTATGTTTTTGTTCCAGCTCTGAGTAGCGAGCCACAAGATCACAAGAGTTCTGCGAAGAACCAATCGACTAAATGTCAAAAATAATTCACTTCCGAGTGAAAAGGGAAAAACACACGTTTCTAAGACTACAGCCGAATACAAGCATTCGACCGTAGTCTCGGGGACTACACCCAGTGGGTGCACTCAGCGTGCCCCCACTAATCCTGTTGAAGACAAAGTCGACCAGTCGACCTCAAAAAAAATGCATTCTCTAAGACTGTGATCAACTGCAAGCAGTCGACCACAGTCTCGGGGACTACACCCAGTGGGTGCACTCAGCGTGCCCCCACCGGTTTGTGAAATCCAGTCGACCAGTCGACTGACGGAAAGATTGACATCATAAAGCCTAAGGCCGACTGCAAGCAGTCGACCTTAGCCTTGGGGACTACACCCAGCGGGTGCACTCAGCGTGCCCCCGCTAACACGGAGTTTATTCGACACACCCAGTGGGTGACTGCTATAAATTCCGGAAAAGAAAAGTTTTTGGTAACATATCCAACAGAACAAACAGCGGTCGACTGACCTGGACATTGCTTTGGAGGGCAGAGCTGGCGTCATAAGCTGCCTGGCTCGCGTCTCGGATGGTCTTCAGCTGCTCCATCACGAGTCCCGCCTGGCGTATTGCCTCCTTCGCTGCACCAGCTTGGTCCTCTGGGACGTGGTGAGTCGTGAAGAGGGAGGGCTGCTGAGCACTCGTCAGTGGATTTGCGAAGGACACCGTGTGTCGAGTGGTGTTCTCTTCCTCCACAGTCAGAGTCTCAGGCGCCGTCACATCCTGAGGCACCTTACTGGCGGGCGTTTTCCGACTCTTCCTGCGTGCCAGTGGTTCTTCATCCTCGTCGTCGTCAGGAAGATTGATAACAGTATTGGGCGGAGCTGCGAAGAAGAATCAGGATCAGGGGTCGCGAGTCAGTCGACTAAAAACGGTGTTAAGAATACAGTACCTGGGTTCGAAGTTGCCGCATCCTCCATCTCGTGGTCATCGGCCTGGGCCGAGGTCTCAGAAGTAGCAGCACTGCAACTCCAAAGGATCAGTCGACTAACTTCAGCGTCGACCAGAAATAAAGTTCACATAGAATAAGAAAATATGGGCAGCACGGTTACCCTGATATGGTAGGGATGGACACCTTCATCTTCGGCAAGAGTTTGATCGGCTTCGACGAGGCCGCCCTGGGCTGCTTCGGCGCCTTTTCAGTCGGCGCTGGAGAGGTGGTCCTAGGGCGCTTGGTCGACTGCGTCGCAACCCCCTTGCCACGTTCAGTCGAAGGGTCGTGGACGAGCTTCGACCGCCTTTCCGAGCGCGGCGGCACGACCTCCTCCTCCTCCTCTTCCTCGTCCTCGACGTCGTCTTCATCGCCGACATCATCATCATCATCGTCATCGTCCTCTGCGACATCCGAGTCCCATTCCTCCTCTTCCTGGCTCTCGCCTCCGCTCGCCTCGCCCTCCTCAGTCGAAGCTTGTGCCCCATTGGGCATCGAGTACAGCTCGGTGAGGGCCTAACAAATGCCCAGACAAGAATCAGTCGACCAGTCGGCAGGATTAACAGGAATGAATACGACGAGGGCGCAGTGGAGAGCAGAGCAAGTGTACCTTGTTTGAGTCGCTGTTGTGGTCGAGTGGAGGAACCCTTCTGGCTCCGCGCGGGTTGTCCTTGTTTCCGGTGACGGCCGCCATCCATCTTTCCAGAGTGACATCGTCGACTGCTTCTGGATGGACTCTAGTCTCGTCTTCGGTCCCACAGTACAACCACATGCAGTGGCTCCGGAACTGGAGAGGCTGGATGCGACGCCTGAGGAAAACCTCCAAGAGGTCCATGCCTGTCACTCCCTCCCGAACCAACTGCACCACGCGCTCCATCAACATCTTCACGTCGGCTCTCTCCTCCGGAATCAGCTTCAGAGGGGAAGGCTTGCTCACTCGGTCCAT
>NW_025240277.1:0-3642 GCF_018294505.1 Triticum aestivum
GACAGACCAAGCAGCTGATATGGATGGATTCCGAACAAAATTGGCTCTTGGTCTGGACCATGCCACAGTCAGCGTGCGACGTGTATGCTCCCTGTGGGGCATATGGCTGCTGCAACCCCCGTGCCCTGCTGTACTGCAACTGTGTCAAGGGGTTCAGCCAGAAGGTTCAGAGTGACTGGGACCTCCAAGATTACAGTGGTGGGTGCAAGAGGAATGCACCATTGTTCTGCCAGACCAACTCGAGATCCGCGCACACTCAGTCTGATAAGTTCTATGTCATGACAGATGTGAGGCTACCTGATAATGTTCGGGGTGCAGTTGCCAAAAGCTCTCAACAATGTCAGGTGGCTTGTCTGAATAATTGCTCTTGCACAGCTTACGCTTACAATCACGCCGGGTGCATTGTTTGGCATGGGGACCTGATTAACCTCCAACAACAATACATGGGAACTGGAGGAGGCACACTCCTCCTCAGGCTTGCAGCATCGGAGCTGCCAGATCAACAAAGGACATCCGAGCTGCCAGATCAACAAAGCAGGAAAACAAGGATCAATGGTTCAGTTGTTGGTGGAGTTGCTGCAGTTTTGATAATTCTTGCGATTATATCGTTCTTCCTATTTCACAAGTGTCGTCGAGACAAAACTCTTCGGATATCCGAAAATGCTGGGGCTGCGTTGACTGACTTCAGGTACATTGGATGGTATTCGAAGCATCGATTCACTTCTTCTCGATCTATCAACACTAAGAGCGGCGACAAATGACTTCGGCGAAGGAAATATGCTTGGTAAAGGAGGTTTTGGGATGGTTCATAAGGTACAAACCATGCCATATGTACTATTTTTATCAGCTTCATATATTTACCAATGAGTATGCATCTTCTCTTGCACAGGGAGTCCTACGTGACGGTAAACAAATAGCAGTAAAAAGACTATGTCAGAGTTCCAGACAAGGAATAGGGGAACTGAAAAGTGAACTTGTCCTGGTCGCTAAGCTTCGCCACAGGAATCTTGTGAGCCTCATTGGCGTTTGTTTGGAAGAACAAGAGAAAATACTTGTGTATGAATTTATGCCCAACAGAAGCCTTGACACCATTCTTTTCGGTACAGACTCTTCACTATTAATTGATTAATTTCTCAAAAGGAAATTTTTCACTATAGTCTAGCTGAGAGTAGTGCAAGTGCCGCCAAA
This sequence comes from Triticum aestivum, assembly GCF_018294505.1. Taxonomy (NCBI): domain Eukaryota; kingdom Viridiplantae; phylum Streptophyta; class Magnoliopsida; order Poales; family Poaceae; genus Triticum; species Triticum aestivum. Next base: position 1,189 of record NW_025240277.1, read on the forward strand.
CTTTCACTGCAATGCTGATACTTATTGTTTGAATGGCAGATTCTGAGAAACGCAGAGACTTAGATTGGGGAAGCAGATTCAAAATTATCAGTGGGGTTGCTAGGGGACTGCAGTATCTCCATGAAGATTCTCAACTGAAGATAGTTCACCGTGACCTGAAAGCGAGCAATATCCTGTTGGACCTTGATTACAACCCTAAGATTTCTGACTTTGGCTTAGCGAAGATATTCGGAGGGGATCAATCAGAAGATGTCACTAGGCGCATCGCTGGGACATAGTAAGCACAGTCAACATTAGTATTGCTATAAAGTAGAACATACGTATATTAACAGTTATGTTGTTGCAGCGGATACATGTCGCCTGAATATGCCATGCATGGTCAATACTACGCAAAGTCGGACGCATTCAGCTTCGGTGTTTTGGTTTTGGAGATCGTCACAGGGAGAAGAAACAATGGCTCCTGCAACTCCGAGCAATATGTCTATCTCGTAAACCTTGTAAGTACTCCCTCCGTTCGGAATTACTTGTCGCATAAATGAATGAAAATGAATGTATCTAGAATTAAAATAAATCTAGATACATTCATTTCTCCAACAAGTATTTCTGGATGGAGGGAGTACTAATTAAGCACCAATGCTAGTAAACTTTGTGCGCGCTGCTGAATCCCTGTCATAATAACTGAAGAATTTACCAATCTGGTGCAGGTATGGGAGCACTGGACCAGGGGAAATGTCATCGAGTTGATCGATCCATCCCTTAGCGACCATCCCTCTCACGTTGACCAGGTGCTGAAGTGCATCCAGATCGGGCTGCTGTGCGTGCAGAACAGGCCTGAAGATAGGCCGGCGATGTCGTCGGTGAATGTCATGCTTAGCAGCCAGAGTGCTCGCCTCCCTTCTGTTTCCATGCCAGGCTTCTCTGACGGATTGAGTGGACGCAGTGACAATAATTCAAAAGCGGCGTCCTCAAATGGAATGACCATCACAAAGCTCGAGCCAAGATGAACCCTGAAGCAGTTGCTGAACCGGTTTTCACTAGTGTCACTTTTCTTTCTATTTGGAGATCGGTTTGATTAAAAGCTTTATGTGCCTCCAAGGTTATCTTCAGTGTCAGTTTTCTGTCAAGTGGGATTATGGTATTGCTGCTGGAAAAAATGTTGGCTCATACAAATACATGTACCAATAATGGATTCAGCAGCCTTTTCATTTTGGTTATCTTCTAAAATTAGGTTTAGTTCTGTAATATTTCACTTGCAATAAAGACAAGGTTTTCTATGATGCAGGCAGAGCAGACCCAGTTTTCTGCGGTTGGCGAAACAGATTTAATGCTGTCGTTGGTAGAGCTTGGATTTAAGATAGGTCCTGTTACCGGATTAGAATTTTATTCGAATTAAAACAACGTTGAGACGCTTGACAGAATGCCCAAGAGCAAAGGTTGAGAACAAAGACCCGTAAAACGTAGATACATCCCACCAGCGCCTTCTTCGCCTCCTTCTTGAGGACCTGCCTGTGCTCCTCTTCGCCGGCAAAAACAGTATAGATTGGTTATTGCCACACCTATTGTTATAGTGTATTGTATGCCTACTTTTAAAGTCTGAGAGTTGGTGGGCTTACCTGAAGAAGAATGTTGTGGATCAGCCGAAATATAGCTCAATATATGTCCACCTGAAGCTTATTTTCTATCTGCTTTTCATAATTTCAGCAGTTACAGTACAAAGGGGATAATTTCTTTACATTCAGTGATGTCATCATCATTGAAGAAGTTTCAATAATAATAATAATGTGGCTATTATTTTTCTTTTCTTTTTCCGTCAGCTCGAAACAAGTGTCATATTTGATCTTGTTTTGTCATATTTGATCTATACATAACCTGTATGTCTCCAGTTTATGTTAAGTTGTACGCACTACATGTCTGTGCATTTGGATGTATTATCAGTATCAGGTAAATTTGTCACTTGAACACATTTTATATTTGACTGATTAGTACATGGTCTGCTGCTACCTCTACATGCCCGTGTTATTGGACGCTGTTCATGTTCATGGTCTGCTGCTACCCCTGCCTGCCTGCGTGCATACATAGTACATACAGAGATGACTGATGCCTGCTTTCACGAGCTGATTATAGACTGTATCTGTGTATGCGTGACGACCAACTAGGCCCGTAGGCCATGATACTAGTAATAACTAGTAGAGTGTCCGTGCGTTGCCACGGGCTCTTGAAATAGTTTGCAAGAGTTACATGTTAACTTTTCAAGGGCTCGCCCCGCCGTAGATCCAGACCACCGCCATTGATTCCACCCCGCCTAGGCCGCCGCCTGCCGCCGCGCTGCCCCATCGCGTTCGCCTCCGCTCCGGCCGCCTCCGCCCCGCCCCGACCCCGCCCGCCTTCTCTCCGTCCGCCTCCGCCTCCGGTCCATCCTCCGCCCGGCCCCGCTCCGTCCGCCTCCTCTCCGGT
>NW_025240278.1:0-3641 GCF_018294505.1 Triticum aestivum
TATATATATATATATAATATTATCATATTGTTTCTTGTTTGTTGTTGGTTTGTTGGTGTTATTCGTTGTTGTGTTTTGATGGCTTGATCATATTATGCATATGGTAGAATATATTTATATATACATATCTTTTGGCCCTATTATATCTATAACTCATCTATGCTTGCCCACCAGATGCCGTCGAGTCGTGATACTAGAGGCACTCCTGCAGGAGGAGAAAATAATGGCAATGATGTACCGCCATACATGCAGCAGTTGCTTCAGGGATAAGCTCAGTTGATCCAGTTTCTTACTCAGAACATGGGAAACAAGAACAATAACAACAACAATTCGCTGCCACCGCCACCTGTGGATATGCTTACTAGGTTCTTGAGGTTGAATCCTCAAAGGTTCTCCAGTTCCCCTGAACCTATTGTGGCTGATGATTGGCTCCGTGCAGTCAATAAGAACCTGGATATTGTTGGATGCACAGATGCAGAGAGGGTGAAGTTTGCCTCACATTTGTTGGAGGGTCCTGCCGCGGCTTGGTGGGACAACTTCTTGGTCACTTATCCCATTGCTACTATCACTTGGGTGCAATTTCAGACAGCTTTCTTTGCCGCACATGTGTCTGTTGGTGCTATGAGTCTGAAAAAGAAGGAGTTTCGTAGTTTGCGCCAGGGAGGTCGCACGGTTAATGCTTATGTGGAGGAATTTAATAATCTTGCATGTTATGCTCCTAATGATGTTAACACTGATGCAGCTAGGCAGGAGAAATTCTTGGAGGGCCTAAATGATGACTTGAGCCTTCAGTTGACAGTGGCCACTTTTAGGAATTGCCAGGATTTGATTGATAAGGCTATTGTTCTAGAGGGAAAGCAACAGGCCATAGAGAATCTCAAGAGGAAGTACAACAATAATAACAGGTAATTCAGGACCACAGCAGAAGCCACGCACTTCATATCATGGTAATCAAGGTAATGGGCATATGCCATTACAGTTGTTGGATGATCTTGACAGATGTGACACTTAATAATATTTGTGGGCAACTTAATAAAGGGTAGGTTGGAGTTGATTTTTTGCCAACTCAACCTTGTGTATTTAATTGTAGTAATAAAAGAACTAAATAAAAATTTGACTATTAGGTAGTTATTAGGATAAAATCAGCTTTATGCAAAAATAAACCCTCAAGCCTTCCTTTGTTGTACTATGCACATACATGTAGGTCTGCTATATTATTACTCCTGTGTAACTTGCCAATACATTCAAAGTATTGACCTATATGGCTGCAACTTCTCATGTTGCAGGATTTTCAGAAGAAGAGTAAGGTACCGTTAGGGTCGCGAGTCTGCTCTCAGCATCGCCAGTGGGCTATGATGGGACTCATCATTATTTTCTGCTACTTTCAGCTGTTTGATTGAATAAAGCTAGCCAAGTGCTATGCAGATTGTTTTATTTTATATATTCTGGATCATACGATGTAATAAATGATGCACTTGCTATTCTGGTATTCATCTATACTGTGTGTGCTAGCGAGTTCGATCCAGGGACTAGCACGGTAAGCACAGAGACTCAAATTCTTCAAGATTTGGTTGTTACATATATCGATAACCAGTCCATACCCAATATCACATCCAATCCTTGCGACTCCAGAATTATCAGATCCGAGGGGAAAACATGCCTACCTGTGGGGCATCTGAAAACATCCTTGACTTGCCATATGCTCCACTCCTGGCGAGCTTACTAGCATAGGTGTCCTAAGAACTTTGGTGGGCAACTTATACTTGTCCACAAACCACCTTGATATGTATGAATGTGATGCACCAGTATCAAAAAGAACGATTTAAGTAAATGACTTAAGCAAAATCTTACCTATAACTGCATCTGGCTGCTCTTCAACCTCCTCCGCGCTAATGTGGTTCACTTGTCCCCTGTTGAAAGGGTTGGGCTTCTTCCCAGAGCTTCCATTGCCATTTCCATTCTTTGCTTCAGAACACTCGATGGCGTAGTGTCCATTCTTCCCGCACTTGAAACAAGTAATGTGACTTAGATCCTTCTTGGCGGGTGTTGCTGGATTGGAACGGTTCTGGTTGTTGCTTCCTCCATTCCCATTCCCATTCTTGGAGCCACTATAATTATGCGAACTTCCTCCATTGGAATTATGTCCTCCATGGTTATGGTGAATGTGTCCTCCCAAGTTCGGGGTAAAAGGAGGTCTCTACTAAGCTCCTGAATAGTACTTCCCTTGTCCATACTTCCTCTTGCGGCTATCTATCTGCTATTGCTTCCCTTGAATCATGAGAACTCTATCTAGCAACTCCTGGTAGTTGTTGAATGTTGCCACCATCAACTGCATGCTCACCTCATCATTCAGTCCTTCCAGAAACTTCTCCTGCTTCCCAGCATTTGTAGCTACGTCATCAGGGGCATAACATGCTAACTTACTAAACTCATCCACATACTGGCCCACTGTGCGTCCTCCCTGGAGCAAGTTGCGGAACTCGCGCTTCTTCATGTTCATAGCTCCTGCTGAAACATGGGCAGTGCGGAAAGCCTGCTGAAACTGGTCCCATGTAAAAGTCTCAATGAGGTAAGTGGCTATGAAATTCTCCCACCATGATGATGCGGGTCCATCAAGCTGATGTGCGGCGAAACACACTCTCTTCGCATCTGTGCATCCTGCAGTGGTGAGATCCCTTCCAATCTTGCGGATCCAATCATTTGCACCAATCGGCTTGGTGCTACTAGAGGACACCAGCGGATTCAGCCTTAGGAAACGGGCTAAGTGATCAACAGGTGGTGGTGGTGGTGGGTTGTTGTTGTTGTTGTTGTTGGCTTGGTTCTGATTCTGAACTAGTAGTTGCATCAAGGTATTCTGCTGCTGGATCAACTGAGTGAGCTCCGGTGGGAAAGCAAATCCATTGTCACGTCTCGGAGGCATCTGATGGGTTTAGAAAAGGTGAGAAAATAGAATAGAATGAGGTCTAAAAATAAAACACTACCCATATGCACACGAGACAAACACAATCATATCACACCAATCAATTCAAACGAGGGCTTACAATCGGTCTAACTATAGTTACAAAAGTGCTTGGACTATTCTATATACATGGGGAAATACTGCTACTAATATGGTGGTCGACTAGAAGTTTTGATCGCTGGAAGAATCCATGATATCCGCTCCATCTTCATCAACGTAATCATCATCGCTATCGTCGGGTCAGAATCAGTGTCGTCGATGATGATGTAGTCCTCTGAACAAATGTCCTTGGAATGGTCGTCATCTCCTCCTAGCGCGGGGTCTCCCATGAATACTCCTAGCTTCCTTGTCAGGTCGTCATTCTTTTCCACTAGTATCATCATTTCCTCCTCATATCCGTCGCGTGTAGACTTGAGTTCCTCTTCTAGCTCCATAATCCTGGTCATTGCCTTCTTCAGATCTATCATTCTTGCGCACATCTAGTTTTCCTGGCGATGAATGTGCTGGTTTAACTCCTAGATGAAAGCTGCAATGGACCTGTCCCTCCTGATGCTGATCATATCCCATTGCTCATCTCGGAGCCCATATTTCTGGTAGATAGTGTCCTTAAGATCCTTGTGATAAACTTCTCCAATGCGTCCCATGGCGATGTGGGCTGCCATGCTCTTTGCTAGACTCCAGG
>NW_025240279.1:0-3641 GCF_018294505.1 Triticum aestivum
ACCTGAGGCTGGCGCAAGGCGGCGTCCGATTGGCGGCTACGCTCAACAGGATATTCGGTCAATCCAAGGCTTAGTGATTATTATGTCGCTTTTTATAGACTGCAAGTGACCTTTTAAGAGGTAATATCACCGGGAGTCACACAACTTGCATTCGATGTTCAATTTGGTTACAAAACTTGTAAAATACAGAATTTATGGTCACATAACTTGTCATCACGTGCGAATACGGTCACTTCGTCCGTATCTGGACGTATCCCGTGCTTACGTGGCATGCCAGCTGGGTTGTGGCCCACTGACAGTGACTGAAAAAAAATTGTGCAACACGCCCACGTATCTTTTTGCAGAAACAACCCTCACTCTATATTTGAACATACAGAAGACCCCATCAGCACGTATGGATCCCACTTGTCTGCATGATGCGGGTGAGAGAAATGAGAAATAAAAAGGGAGCAGGTGGGGATTCAAACGCAAGACTTACGATACACGCAAACACTAGCGAACCACCACACCAAAGACAATTCCATGCTTACCAAGAGATACATTCGCTTTTTGACTGGTTCCGATTTCGCAGGTTCGGGCACAAAAATACTTTTACAAAAAAAAAATCTATTTTTGCCAGAAATTTTCAAATGTAGTTCAAATTATAAAACGCTTCAAAATGTATAATGTTAACCCAAAATGTAACAAACTTGTTCATGAGCAAGATCCTTTTTTCGATTTCATTTTTTGGAAGGGGCTGCAAAATTCGGTTTACGAAATATCTCGGCAATCCCGGGTTTTTTTGCCCGGAATTTTGAAGTCATTTTTAATGTCTAAATATATTTAGTTTAAAACATTACTTTAAATGTGCTTCCTGTACAGTGGTCAGCCTGACTCATTTCTTATAGAAAGTCGTGAATCCAATTCATTGTTGCGGCACCGAGAGCAATATTTTAAATAACACAATTTTTAAATGAGCGTGAATAATACATTTTTTTTTTCCAAAAAGAGGGTCTGATATTGTATGCCTATCTAAGGATTTAAGTTATGTCCATGTATTTTTTGAACTAGCTTCTCTTGTTTAAATTCAAAAATTTCGGCCTCTAACAATTTTCCTCTTAACAGAAATTCATTCCAAAAAAATATATTTGGATACGAGTAGTCGTCATTGCAAAAATATAAAATTCAGTGTCTCTCTTTATGAACACAAATAGGTGCTTGGTGCAGTGGTTAGCTCATGTGCGGCCATGTTCAAGGTAAGATCAACTCCGTCAGGCACCTTTTCTGGAAAAATTATCCAAGTGCGGGTGAAGAACCCATGGTTGACCGACTGACAGGTGGGCTCTGCGTAGATTAGCCTAACATGTTAGTGTCCCACTGACTTGTGGCCCCAATCCTAAATTATCTAGTTAGACTATAAACCTTAATAACCAGTTAGTGGCATGTGGCCCCATTTATCGGATTGACCAAGAAAAGTTGACAGCGTTGACCACAATCCTGTTGCACCCGTCATTCACTTGAGGCTTATATGTGTATAATTAAATATTTATTAGTCGATGGCCTCCTTTAAAAAAAAATTAGTAGTGCACTTCTAAGGTCAACATGCGCTGGTGAGGTGGATTTACATGCGAGTGTATTATTAGGTGGTCGTGGGTTTCAAAACTATCGGCTGAAGCCTTTTTTATTTTATTTGAGGAACTTTATGCGTAATTAAATAAAATCAAGGGGCTTATGTGTAAAAACGCATTGCTTATCCCACGCCGGCAGGGGACACGCGGGTAGACAGCTGGAGTAACCGTATTTGCACCGAAACACAAGTTAGATGACTAGAAAACCGTATTTTTAAAGTTTTAGCACCAAACTGCACATCCGACACAAATTATGTGACTACCAGTGATATTACCTCATCTTTTAACTTGGCACAGATGATGCTGGTCGAGTTGGTGCTGCTCATTTTTCTATTGAAATGTTGAAATAAAGTGGACAGATCTTGGGCCAACTGGAAATGGATGCATTGCACACGGCCTGATGATATCATGGCCCACTACATGTGAAGACGGCCTGTCACAACTATACTTGTGCGTATGTTGGGCCGGGGCGGGCTGGAAAAAGCCTGGCGCCGAAAACCTAGGTCTGAGCCTGGCCCGGCCATCGGGCTCGAGCTCGAAAAATCCTGACATGGCCTGGTCGCTCCGGCCTGACTACGGCTAAAATTTTGATTTTCGCAAGCGCGAGCCCGGCCTAATCTGTCCGTCGGGCTCAATTTTCCAGGCCTGAGCCTGGCCCGATGGCACGATCAGGCCCCGCCCGGCTCGGGATTTTCGGCCCAGGTCGGGTCAGGTCGTCCGGGCTGGCCTGCTCATGACCAGGTATAGTCACGACCTGGTTTATAGGGAGTCACTCATCAGCGGGTATCCTTCGCAGCAGGCACCTGCTGGCTCGTAAGGGCAACTCCAACGGGGCAACCCATTTTAGTAGACTGGGGGTGGGTGATCACGAAGATCTGATAGTCGCCGAAGGTGCAGAACTTAGGGTGATCGGATCGCCTAGAGGAAAGAAACCCTAGACCCGCTAGGGGAAAACCCCTATTCTACTAACGAGGCCCGTGGGCGTCACCTTGTTAACACACACAACATGTGTTAAATAGGAGATCCTAATGATTACGTACCCACCCTAGCCTGTGCAATCTATTAGCTGAATTATCTCAAGCTCATGAGCACATAGATGAAATAAAAAAAGGTAAATTTGATATAAGCCACTACCGGTTTTTTTTTGTTTGTTTTCAGAAATGACATATTATCATAAATTGAAACATGCCGCTGTAATTATTACATATTTAGAAATATGTCAATCCATGTCATTTTAGAATACTAGATGACACCCCCGCGTGTTGCCGCGGGAAATTTTTCACGCACAGGTAGAAGTTAATTTTGACAAACTCATGGAGTTTAAATGTTCAATAGTAGTAATAGCCCAAAAAGAAATAGTAGAAAGAATTTAAGTATAAGATAATGCAGATAATTAAAAAAATTGACCATGGAGAAATCACGACGAAAAGAAATTCAAACACGTACTTTGGTCAAAGGAGGCAAGAAATTTAGACATTGTTCTTATGAACTCTGGTTAGAGTATAGCAATAGGTTTGTAGTTAATATGATCTTCTTCTTTGCATGATAATATGTGTCTTATTTATATCATCAGGATCATAATACAAGCCACATACATACCGACCTAGCAAAACTTAAAAAAATAGTAGAACGCTAGCCTTTGCATGAAGGAACACCAGTCAAGAAGTAAAATTACAAACAAGACTGAAGAAATCTCTGAGCTTGACACCAATACCCGTCATCTGCCTCTGGCACCACCACAGCAGCCACCAAAGGAAAAAAATGACGGATCACCTCCACACCCGAGTTCGACGTGGCTTCATCGTTGATATGCATCGTTGCAGATCTCCAAGGTGGCCCGCCAAAGGCGAAACCATTACTGTTGGAAAAATTCTGACATGGCCCATTCAGTAAATGCAAGAGGTGGGAAAAGTATGGCCGATATGGCTCATTGCTGACGTGGACATGGCGCATGTTAAGATAAATAAGGTAATGGAGATGAACTTAGGTATATATAGGATTAGCCATCACATTCCTAAGAAAGGAGCATTGGCT
>NW_025240280.1:0-3640 GCF_018294505.1 Triticum aestivum
GGCGGAACCAATCTAGGGCTCCGGCAGAGCTGTTCTGTCGGGGACACTTCCCTCCGGGAAGGGGAAATCATCGTCATCATCATCACCAACGCTCCTCTCGCCGGGAGAGGGCAATCTCCATCAACATCTTCACCAGCACCATCTCATCTCCAAACCTTAGTTCATCTCCTATATCCAATTCTTGTCTCCAAGTCCGGGATTGGTGCTAGTAGGTTGCTAGTAGTGTTGATTACTCTTTGTAGTTGATGCTAGTTGGTTTATTTGGTGGAAGATCATATGTTCAGATCCTTTATGCATATTATTACCCCTCTGATTATGAACATGAATATGCTTTGTGAGTAGTTACGTTTGTTCCTGAGGACAAGGGAGAAGTCTTGCTATTAGTAGTCATGTGAATTTGGTATTCGTTCGATATTTTGATGTGATGTATGTTGTCTAGCCTCTAGTGGTGTTATGTGAACGTCGACTACATAACACTTCACCATTATTTGGGCCTAGAGGAAGGCATTGGGAAGTAATAAGTAGATGATGGGTTGCTAGAGTGACAGAAGCTTAAACCCTAGTTTATGCGTTGCTTCGTAAGGGGCTGACTTGGATCCATATGTTTCATGCTATGATTAGGTTTACCTTAATACTTTTGTTGTAGTTGCGGATGCTTGCAATAGAGGTTAATCATAAGTGGGATGCTTGTTCAAGTAAGAACAGCACCCAAGCACCGGTCCACCCACATATCAAATTATCAAAGTACCGAACGCAAATCATATGAGCGTGATGAAAACTAGCTTGACGATATTCCCATGTGTCCTCGGGAGCGCTTTTCCTATTATAAGAGTTTGTCCAGGCTTGTCCTTTGCTACAAAAAGGATTGGGCCACCTTGTTGCACTTTATTTACTCTTGTTACTTGTTGCTCGTTACAATTTATCTTATCACAAAGCTATCTGTTACCACTTATTTCAGTACTTGCAGAGAATACCTTGCTGAAAACCGCTTATCATTTCCTTCTGCTCCTCGTTGGGTTCGACACTCTTACTTATCGAAAGGACTATGATAGATCCCCTATACTTGTGGGTCATCAGGCGTCGGCGCTTGAAATGCGTCTCAGAGGATTTATTCGCCTTTGGCTCTTCTTTGTCGTCGTCGGATCCTTTAGGTGTATCAACCATGTACACGTCGTATGAGGAGGTGGCCGTCCAGTGTCTAGTAAATGGCGGGTTTTGGGCCTCCTCTTCTCCGGCATCATTGTCCATACCATCGATGTCTTCGGAGTCGTAATCGAGGTCGTCTGTTAGGTCTTCGACGGTGGTGATGAAGTGGGTGGCGGATGGGAAGCAAAATTCCTCGTCGATCGCTTCTAGCTCGAACCGAATATAGTTCAGCTATGGGTCCTTCTCCAAGGACAAGTCCTGGAAAGATTTTAGCACGTCACCCAAAAGGTGAATGTTGGAAGATGTCTGCGGTGCTAAATTCAAGGATCGATAACCGATCCAGCTCGATGTCCACATGCGTGCCTGGTCGGGAACATATGGTCGGAGACGAGTCTGGAGTTCCATTGACGCAGACATGGCAGGATGTCAAGTCTGTGTGCGGCTCAAGCGATGCGGACCTGGTGGCCTCGAAGGGCACGGTCTGCTTCAGTTTTAGGGTCGTTGCAGCAACGGGAATCATCTCCTGGATGCGATCCGATGACAGATTTAAATCGTGTTCATCGGGGAGAGGGAGAGCGATTGCTACGGTCTCAAACCCATTGAAGATCGAGTCTCGCGGGTGTCCGCAACGTAGCTCAAGCTTCCGAATCTGACCTGATGGCCAGGGGCGTAACCGTTGATCTGCTCCAGATGGCCACGCGAGTTGGCCCGCAGTATGACATCGCCGAATATGAAGATCTATCTGGGGAGAAAGATTTCTCCCTGGACAGCGTCATTACTGACGATCGAAGGGGCCATCGAACCTTTCGTCGACAGCACAGTGGAACTCTCAATAAAAGCACCAATGTCGGTGTCAAAACCGGCGGATCTCGGGTAGGGGGTCTCGAACTGTGCGTCTAGGATCGGTGGTAACAGGAGACGGGGGACACAATGTTTACCCAGGTCCGGGCCCTCTCTATGGAGGTAATACCCTACTTCCTGCTTGATTGATCTTGATGAATATGAGTGTTACAAGAGTTGATCTACCACGAGATCGTAATGGCTAAACCCTAGAAGTCTAGCCTATGAGTATATGGTAATGAATCTGTCCTATCCGGACTATGCTCTCCGGTTTATATAGACACCGGAGAGATCTAGGGTTACACGGGGTCGGTTACATCAGAGGGAATCCTCATAGTTGGTCGCCTAGCTTGCCTTCCATGCCAAGGAGAGTCCAATCCGGACACGAGTACAGTCTTCGGTCTTTGTGTCTTCACAGCCCATCAGTCCGGCCCAATGAATCACAGGCCGGACGCCCGAGGACCCCCTAGTCTAGGACTCCCTCAGGGGGGCATGCAGTTGGGCCGCAGCATTGCAGGCGTCGGCTATGATTTGGCGGCAGGTGGGGTTGAAGGAACAGTACTGTTCAAATCAAAATTGGCGGGAGCGGGGGACATGGGTGGATACGGAGACGGTCAAGGGCATGTGATCGGAGGTAAGTCGTGGCAGGGATGACAAGTGTGAGTTAGGAAGGCAGCATTCCAAGCAATGTTGACAAAGGCACGGTCAAGGCGTTTGAGGACTGGATTATCACGGTTGTTCGTCCAGGTGAATTGTCGATCGAGAAGGGGCAGCTCAGTAAGAGCCAAGGTGTTAATGGTGTCGTTGAAAGCCGCAGCTTCCCGTGCGTGGAAGTTACCGTTGTTTTTTTCGTGGGGGGAACGAATGAGGTTAAAATCCCCTAAAATGAGCCAGGGTTGTTCATCAGGAGGATCTATACGCACCAATTCAGCAAGAAAATCCGTCTTTTCATTCCTGGACGTTGGGGCGTAAACGTTGGTGACCAATAGCGGTGTGGGGTGGGCGATGGATTGGATGGATATGTACGAGCAGTACGTGTTGAGTCTAAAGTGATAGGTAAAGTGGAGGATTTTGAAGCAGTAAGTAGTCCACCAGACGAGCCCGAGGCAGGTAGGGTTACGTATGTGTCCAGACAGCGAGGGAGGAAGGAGCGGATCTTGATTTCATTTGGGTTAGCTAATAGTTTCTTGAAGTAGCAAAAGATGGGGTTTGATAGATGATAGTTCAGATAAAACATCCTTGCATTTTTCCACATTCCCTAGACCTCTAACATTCCAGGAACAGGTAGATAGGGTAGCATTACACATGATAAACTGACACAAACACCCGGGGTAGTAAACTAACAAACAGAACACTACAGTGGTGGACATAGCTAAAGTAGGCAGCAACAAACATCTCAAATGCCAGCACCGGCAATAGCAGAGGCAACAAGATCGGCCTCTTTCACCATGGAGCCGCAGGCCTGCGCGATCGAGGCAAGGAGCCTTTGGGAGGTTGACCCTGCGTCAGCAGCATCCAGCTTGGCATCATGGATGGTGGCTTCGAAGTCCTCAAGGCGCTTGGCCTTGACCTTGGCCGCCTTGTCCGCCATGTGCACAGCCACAACATCCTTGGCGCGTTTCTTGTAGGTGCGGCGCTTGCGTGCAATAGAGAC
>NW_025240281.1:0-3640 GCF_018294505.1 Triticum aestivum
CTGTTCTTCGATGATCTCCTTCAGCTCTTCAGCAGAGGGTCCATACATAGGAATGTAGAAAGAATCAAATTTCTCCTTGGCGATGACACCCTGTCAACCATACCATAAGGTCAGGAGCTCAAATACTCAGCGTTCATGAGCGAATGATAGAATGCTATGCTGGAGAAGAAGAAAAAATAATGATGTACCTTTGAGGCGATAACACCTAGAATCTGAGCTGCGGTTTCCCAGATGTGAAAGAAATTGGAGGCGATTACATCAGAACACCTCCCTACAAGGGAAAGAACCATTCGGCCTCCTGGAACCAATTCTTTGTCTCTCAGCTTCAGGAAGAGGGTAAAGTCTTTCCTGAACTGCCGCGCATAAGCCTTACGGACCATACGGAGCCTTTCATGCCTAGCATGTTCATCCGTGTCGTACGCAGGGATATGGTTCCTCGACAAATCTTCAGGAGCCTGTAAAGATAAGGTGTTGCTTACAAAATCGACAAGTAATGCAATGGATAAATCCATTGATGAGTGGATGGGTGATAGGTCCACACCTTTGAGAGCAAATGCAAGTTGTTGGATGAGCATATAAGATGCATGGAGTCACTAGTGAAGAGCCTCTCGTAAAACGACCCTGGTGTGACACCAGTCACAAGAACAAACTTGTTGTTGCTTTGACGGAGCGTGACCAGGCTCTTCACAACCATATTGAAGTCATTGTGAGGAAGGTCATTGAGGAGCACAGACACTTCTGGTGGTGGATGCTGGAACTGAAGGGAGTGGCTCATGATGGCCTCGACGGCAGTCGATACCAGTGTTAGCGCATTTGGGCCAGAAGAACAGCCCAAGTCGGCGATCACCATCTTTCCGGGGAACAAGGTGCCGTTGTTGCCGCAAAAGTCACCAATGGCTGCGTCTATCAGGGGCTTCATCCTGTTCTGCTGAGCGTTCTGCAATTGATTTCTACTTCTTCAGAAAGCTACAATATTCTTTTAGCTAAATGTCGTGCTTGTTTTTTTTTTTGAGGGAAAGCCTTCTGGCATTTTATTGCTCTTCAAATAAGTTTACATCATTTGCTAAAGCATCTAAAATGAAAATAGGCGGATCCACATACCATGTAGTGGTTAGAGGTCACTCCACTTAACTAGCTAGCAAATGAGCTACCTTCTTACTTTCCCTGGGACAATGAACAAAAGAAATACTGGAAAAATTTCTAGCTAAAAAGCCACACTCCTCATAAATAGCAGCTGCCACACCAATCGAATTGCCATCATCCTGCATGGTCTGAATTACTTCCATGCAGTCTGAATTTACAATGATATTGGTGCATCCTGAGTTGCTTGCTAGGATCAATCCGTCCCGGATAGAGCGAGCTTCGGCTGTAGGGGCATCCGCTACATAACTGATAGCACATGCGCTCGTCGATATGAATCTGCCTTGATCGTCGCGGATGACAGCTCCAGTGGCTCCACTTCCCTGATCAACAGAGAACGCCGCATCAACATTCAACTTTACGAAACCATCAGCAGGTCGCTCCCAGCCGTGTCTCCGAATCTTGCTTGCTGGCTTTGCTACTCTCGCATAATTCAAAGCAATGGCAGCGATACCTTGTGCTGAGCGAGCAGTGGTCTGAACCGGTTCGCCCCGCGCAATACGACGCCGCTCCCACCATGTATACCAACAAGTCGTCGCCACAAGTTCCTTAAATCCCACACCCGAGATATAAGTAGGTCCCGAAATGTGACCTTGCAGTATGGCTTCCAAGGCACCGGGGCCTGTATTTTCATGTCCACACGCTGCAGCTATGGTGTCATCCACACCCAAATTATCCCAGACTTCAGACACTCGGCCACATGAGAAGGTAGCATGCTTGATATCCTCACAATGGATTTTGCAGACAGGGCAAATACTACTGGTCTGTATGTGTCGATTAGCGAGAATACTATTACATGGAATAGTCCCATGCAAGACCCTCCAACAGTAAATCTTTACCTTTGCCGGGACTTGAAGTTTCCACACTTGCTGTCAGACAGGGTTCACAGCAGTGGTGCTCGGAGGGCTCGTCCTAGCCAATTTCCTCCCATGCTGAAACTCCCATCGATGTAATAAGCGGACCTGACGGTAAATAGGCCCGATTTGGTATAATTCCAAGAAACAAAATCCTCCATATAACCAACTGCTAGGGGAATGTTAAGAATTCTTGCCGC
This sequence comes from Triticum aestivum, assembly GCF_018294505.1. Taxonomy (NCBI): domain Eukaryota; kingdom Viridiplantae; phylum Streptophyta; class Magnoliopsida; order Poales; family Poaceae; genus Triticum; species Triticum aestivum. Next base: position 2,195 of record NW_025240281.1, read on the forward strand.
ATCAACCGGCAAGAAGAGGCTCCTTACTAGCTGTTCGTCCCTTTCCTTCGCATCCGGATCGATCAATTCTGAGACTGACGTAAGCACAATATTCCGTCGCTCAGTCAAAACCTTCCTTGACGGGCTATTGGGAATCCACGGATCATCCCAAATGTTTATTTCCGTACCATCTCCCACCCGCCATACATACCCTTTCCTAAAACATTGGATGCCTGCATGTATGCTTTGCCAGGTATACGAACAACCCTTTTTCAATTCAGCATTTAGAAGATTGCCAGAAGGGAAATACCTCGCCTTCAGCACACATGTACAAAGGAAGTCTGGCTCACATAACATCCTCCAGACCTGTTTGGCTAGCATCGCTAAATTAAAACATGATATATCTCTGAAACCCATGCCTCCTCTTTTCTTTGGTATGCACATCTTCCACCAGGCGAACCAATGCATATGCTTTTTCACATCTTCATCTCCCCACCAGTAACGGGACATAGCATCTGTGATCCCTTTTGTTATCTGTTTAGAGAGTTTAAAGACTGACATTGCATATGTTGGAATGGCCTGAGCCACCGCCTTAAGTAAAACTTCCTTCCCATCGTATGATAGGATATTTTCTTTGTAACCAATCAACCTTTGGACAACTCTATCAACCAAATTTTGGAAGCTATCTGATCTGTTTATTCCAACTTGAGCAGGCTGGCCCAAATACTTATCTGTGGTTGCTTCCGTCATAATATTCAGCACCGAGCAGATTTCAGCCCTAACCTCAACAGAAGTACATGGACTGAAAAAGATGCTAGATTTTGCATCGCTCACCAATTGCCCTGAGGCATTACAGTAAGCCAATAGGACTTTCCGAAGGGTGTCCGCATTTTTCCTGTCCGCCTTCATTAAAATGAGTGAATCATCCGCGAAGTAAGTGTGTAATAGATGGAGCGCCTGCATACTTTCACCCCCTCAAGAATTCCTGCTTCCTCTTCCCTCATCAGCAGATTTGAGAGTCCCTCGCCACACAAGAGGAAGAGATACGGTGATATGGGGTCTCCCTGCCTGAGACCCCTCGTGGGAGTAAATTAGTCGTTTGTTCCTCGTTTACTCGGACTTGGTAATTAACCGAGGTCACACATGCCATAATCATCTTGATCCACCCCGAGTTAAAACCAAGTTTAATCAACATTTTTTCCAGAAAATTCCACTCAACTCTATCATAGGCTTTATGCATGTCAAGCTTGATTGCACATAAGCCGTTCTTCCCCGTCCTCTTCTTCTTGATGGTATGATAGGATTCATAAGCACTACTAGAAAAACCGCTACTAATGGCGCACCTAATTTGGCTATTAATGGCGCATACTCGTGCGCCATTACTAGCACGCCATTAGTAATTTTTACTAATGGCGCACCAGTGGTGCGCCATTAGTATCTGGTATACTAATGGCGCACCACTGGTGC
>NW_025240282.1:0-1473 GCF_018294505.1 Triticum aestivum
AGCTGAGCTTGAAGCTGGTTCAGGAGAAGCTGACAAAGGCAAAGGAGGAGACCGAAGGTATGTTTGGTGAGACCCTGACGACTGCTTTTCCCCTTGCTTGTTTCAGCATCTGATCTTGCTGTAACTTGCAGGTAAGGTAAGGGAGGCCCAGCAGAAGAAAGACCTTGAGCTAGCTGAGAAGATCAAGCTTGCTGACGAGAAGTTAGCTTCAGTCACCAAGCTCGAACAAGACAATACCAATCTGAAAACTGCTCTTGGGATTGCCAACAAGGAGGTCAGTCGACTGAGAACTGACAAAGCTGCCCTGACCGATCAAGTCAGCAAATTGACTGAGAAGAAAACTGAACTGGAGGCCTTCCTGAGTGGCCTTGCCAAGAAGCTGTTTCTTATGCTTGAAGGTAAACCTCCATGTTTGGCAAATATTTCCAATTGTGACTTTTCCATTCGACTATCCCCTTGACTTAGTGATCCTCGTTGCAGAATTTTGTCAAAACTTTGAAGAAGAAACCAGCCGACTGGAGCCGAACCTCGACCCCGTCAATTCTCCGGTGAACGACGAAGTTGCCATGGATGTTTTCCGACTGGAGTCTCGCGTTGCAGCTGTCGTGGATTATCTCGCAAGGCTGAAGGCCGCCACATCGCGCATCGACTCGACGCTCTGGCCTGAGGAGACACTTCAGAATGACCTTGAGTTGCTGATGGCCCGCTTGAACACGATCCCTGGTCGAGTGCAGGAGTGGAAGAAGTCCTCGGCTCGGTGTGGTGCAGATGTCGCTCTGTGTCTGGCCCGAGTCCACTGCAAAGATGCACGAGAGGAGAAGCTGGCGGCCCTTCGGGTGGCCAATACCAAGAAGCACGACTTCAGGTCCTTTATGGAGACTTTCCTTGCAGCTGCCACTCGGATCGCCGACGGAATTGACCTTGATGAATTTGTTGCACCTTCCAGCCCTCCATAGGGGGGGTAAAAAACTTCTTCTGGCTCGACGCTTTGAATTTGCCTCGGTATGCCGAGTGGAATTGTAACCGACAAACCTTAACGGGCTTGACGCCTGAGCACTTTCGGTTCCTTTAGATATCGATTCAAACTTGAATTTGGCGCTTGAATATGATTGCCTTCGGCTCAAAATGTCTTTTGCAGGTTCAAAGCAAGGTGCCTGTACTGCAATCGACTTATTCTTTAGTCCACTTAGGCGAGCACTGGGCTGCAGCTAAGTCCCCCGAGTGAGAGGGTTGCTCTCCACTCGGCAGGGTTTTTATACCTTAGGCGAGCACAGGGCTGCAGCTAAGCCTCCGAGTGAGAGGGTTGCTCTTCACTCGGTAGGATTTTTATAACTTAGGCGAGCACAGGGCTGCAGCTAAGCCCCCGAGTGAGAGGGTTGCTCTTCACTCGGTAGGATTTTTATAACTTAGGCGAGCACGAGGCTGCAGCTAAGCCTCCGAGTGGAAGGCTGGCTTACCACTCGGTAGGATTTT
>NW_025240282.1:2514-3639 GCF_018294505.1 Triticum aestivum
TGTAAAGACGGTACGCCCCGTTGTGGAGAACCTTGGTGACGATGAAGGGGCCTTCCCAAGAAGGAGCAAGCTTGTGTGGTTTGTGCTGATCCACTCGGAGAACCAAATCCCCTTCCTGGAAGGCTCGACCTCTCACATTTCTGGCGTGGAAACGGCGCAGATCTTGTTGGTAGATGGTCGACCGGATCAGAGCCATCTCCCTTTCTTCCTCTAAAAGGTCGACTGCGTCCTGCCGCGCTTGTTCAGCTTCTGCTTCGTTGTAGATTTCAACTCGGGGAGCATTATGGAGAAGATCACTCGGCAAGACTGCTTCAGCTCCGTAGACCAAGAAGAATGGAGTTCTTCCGGTCGACCGATTAGGCGTGGTCCGCAGTCCCCAGAGTACAGAGGGAAGTTCGTCGACCCAAGCTCCAGCCGCGTGTTTGAGATCACGCATCAGTCGAGGCTTCAATCCCTTAAGAATCAGTCCATTAGCTCGCTCTGCTTGTCCATTCGACTGCGGATGGGCGACTGAAGCGTAGTCGACTCGTGTGCCCTGGGAGTCGCAGAAAGCTCTGAATTCCTCCGAGTCAAAGTTCGACCCATTATCCGTAATGATGCTGTGCAGGACCCCATATCTGAATATTAGTTCCCTGATGAAGCTAACAGTAGTACCGGTGTCAAGGCTCTTGATTGGTTTAGCCTCGATCCACTTGGTGAACTTGTCGACTGCCACCAGTACATGCGTGAAGCCACTTCGTCCTGTTCTCAAAGGACCGATCATGTCCAGCCCCCAAACTGCAAAAGGCCAGACGAGTGGGATGGTCTTCAAAGCTGACGCAGGCTTGTGCGACATATTCGAGTAGAACTGACATCCCTCGCACTTATCTACTATCTCTTTTGCCATCTCATTCGCCTTGGGCCAGTAAAATCCGGCTCGGTATGCTTTGGCCACGATGGTCCGAGAGGACGCATGATGACCACAGGTCCCCGAGTGAATATCATTGAGGATGAGTCGACCTTCTTCTGGTGTTATGCACTTCTGACCGACTCCAGTCGCGCTTTCTCTGTATAATTGTCCTTTGATTACGGTAAAGGCCTTAGATCGACGGACGATCTGTCGAGCCTCTTCCTCATCCTCCGGAA
>NW_025240283.1:0-3639 GCF_018294505.1 Triticum aestivum
TTCGAGAACTTTTCTTAAGGAGTTCCTTCAGAAACTTGTATAGAAACTTTTTTAATGAGCACTCTACAAACGCATTTCGAGAACATACACAAAGTCCATGCTATGGACCTAGTGCATCATCATAACTGAGGTCTCTTGGATTTCCCTACAAGTAATTGGATCTCGTATGGAGATTTTAGTGAAGTAGAATGGAAAAAAATCGAATGCAACTACATAAGAACTAGTCTGTAACTCTCGTTCGGAATCAGTTTTGCGCAGTGTTAACTGAAAGAGGGATATCTAACTCATACGGAGTCCGTTTTGGCTCCACAAGTAGTCAAAACGTTTGTGACGACCAGATGCTTCAAAGGATTCTTTCATAGGGAACTATTGGAGAACTTTTCTTAAGGAGTTCGTTCAGAAACTTGTGTGGAAACTTTCTTAATGAGCACTCGACAAACGCATTTTGAGAACATAAACAAGGTCCCATCTATGGACCTAATGCATCATCATAACTGAGGTCTCTTGCATTTCCCTACAAGTAATTGGATATCATATGGAGATGTTTAGTGAAGTAGAATGGAAAAAATTGAATGCAACTACACAAGAACTAGTTTGTAACTGTCATTCGGAATCAGTTTTGCGTAGTGTTAACTGAAACATGGATATCTGACTCATACGGAGTCCGTTTTGCCTCCACAAGTAGTCAAAACGTTTTTGACGACCACATGCTTCAAAGGATTCTTTCATATAGAACTTTTCAAGAACTTTTCTTAAGGAGTTTGTTCAGAAACTTGTATAGAAACTTTCTTAATGAGCACTCGACAAACGCATTTCGAGAACATACACAAAGTCCCTGCTATGGACTTAGTGCATCATCATAACTGAGGTCTCTTGAATTTCCCTACAAGTAATTGGATCTCATATGGAGATTTTAGTGAAGTAGAATGGAAAAAAATCGAATGCAACTACATAAGAACTAGTCTGTAACTGTCGTTCGGAATCAGTTTTGCGCAGTGTTAACTGAAAGATGGATATCTGACTCATACGGAGTCCGTTTTGGCACCACAAGTAGTCAAAACGTTTGTGACGACCAGATGCTTCATGGGATCCTTTCATAGGGAACTTTTGGAGAACTTTTATTAAGGAGTTCGTTCAGAAACTTGTATAGAAACTTTCTTAATGAGCACTCGACAAACGCATTTCGAGAACCTACACAAAGTCCCAGCTATGGACCTAGTGCATCATCATAACTGAGGTCTCTTGTATTTCCTTACAAGTAATTGGATCTCATATGGATATGTTTAGTGAAGTAGAATGGAAAAAATAGAATGCAACAACATAAGAACTAGTCTGCAACTGTCGTTCGGGATCAGTTTTGCGCAGTGTTAACTGAAAGATGGATATCTGACTCATACGGAGTCCGTTTTGGCTCCACAAGTAGTCAAAACGTTTGTGACGACCAGGTGCTTCAAAGGATTCTTTCATACGAAACTTTTGGAGAACTTTTCTCAAGGACTTCTTTTAGAAACTTGTATAGAAACTTTCTTAATGAGCACTCGACAAACACATTTCGAGAACATACACAAAGTCCCAGCTATGGACCTAGTGCATCATCATAACTGAGGTCTCTTGCATTTTCCTACAAGTAATTGGATCTAATATGGAGATGTTTAGTGAAGTAGAATGGAAATAATCGAATGCAACTACACCAGAACTAGTCTGTAACCCAGTCAAAAAAAAGAACTAGTCTGTATCTGTCGTTCAGAATCAGTTTTGCGCAGTGTTAACTGAAACATGGATATCTGACTCATACGGAGTCCGTTTTGGCTCCACAAGTAGTCAAAATGTTTGTCACGACCAGATGCTTCAAAGGATTCTTTCATAGGGAACTATGGGAGCACTTTTCTTATGGAGTTCGTTCAGAAACTTGTGTGGAAACTTTCTTAATGAGCACTCGACAAACGCATTTTGAGAACATAAACAAGGTCCCATCTATGGACCTAATGCATCATCATAACTGAGGTCTCTTGCATTTCCCTACAAGTAATTGGATCTCATATGGAGATGTTTAGTGAAGTAGAATGGAAAAAATTGAATGCAACTACACAAGAACTAGTTTGTAACTGTCATTCGGAATCAGTTTTGCGTAGTGTTAACTGAAACATGGATATCTGACTCATACGGAGTCCGTTTTGCCTCCACAAGTAGTCAAAACGTTTTTGACGACCAAATGCTTCAAAGGATTCTTTCATATAGAACTTTTCGAGAACGTTTCTTAAGGAGTTTGTTCAGAAACTTGTATAGAAACTTTCTTAATGAGCACTCGACAAACGCATTTCGAGAACATACACAAAGTCCCTGCTATGGACTTAGTGCATCATCATAACCGAGGTCTCTTGAATTTCCCTACAAGTAATTGGATCTCATATGGAGATTTTAGTGAAGTAGAATGGAAAAAAATCGAATGCAACTACATAAGAACTAGTCTCTAACTGTCGTTCGGAATCAGTTTTGCGCAGTGTTAACTGAAAGATGGATATCTGACTCATACGGAGTCCGTTTTGGCACCACAAGTAGTCAAAACGTTTGTGACGACCAGATGCTTCATGGGATCCTTTCATAGGGAACTTTTGGAGAACTTTTATTAAGGAGTTCGTTCAGAAACTTGTATAGAAACTTTCTTAATGAGCACTCGACAAACGCATTTCGAGAACCTACACAAAGTCCCAGCTATGGACCTAGTGCATCATCATAACTGAGGTCTCTTGTATTTCCTTACAAGTAATTGGATCTCATATGGATATGTTTAGTGAAGTAGAATGGAAAAAATAGAATGCAACAACATAAGAACTAGTCTGCAACTGTCGTTCGGGATCAGTTTTGCGCAGTGTTAACTGAAAGATGGATATCTGACTCATACGGAGTCCGTTTTGGCTCCACAAGTAGTCAAAACGTTTGTGACGACCAGATGCTTCAAAGGATTCTTTCATACGAAACTTTTGGAGAACTTTTCTCAAGGACTTCTTTTAGAAACTTGTATAGAAACTTTCTTAATGAGCACTCGACAAACACATTTCGAGAACATACACAAAGTCCCAGCTATGGACCTAGTGCATCATCATAACTGAGGTCTCTTGCATTTTCCTACAAGTAATTGGATCTAATATGGAGATGTTTAGTGAAGTAGAATGGAAATAATCGAATGCAACTACACAAGAACTAGTCTGTAACCCAGTCAAAAAAAAGAACTAGTCTGTATCTGTCGTTCGGAATCAGTTTTGCGCAGTGTTAACTGAAACATGGATATCTGACTCATACGGAGTCCGTTTTGGCTCCACAAGTAGTCAAAATGTTTGTCACGACCAGATGCTTCAAAGGATTCTTTCATAGGGAACTATGGGAGCACTTTTCTTATGGAGTTCGTTCAGAAACTTGTGTGGAAACTTTCTTAATGAGCACTCGACAAACGCATTTTGAGAACATAAACAAGGTCCCATCTATGGACCTAATGCATCATCATAACTGAGGTCTCTTGCATTTCCCTACAAGTAATTGGATCTCATATGGAGATGTTTAGTGAAGTAGAATGGAAAAAATCGAATGCAACTACACAAGAACTAGTTTGTAACTGTCATTCGGAATCAGTTTTGCGTAGTG
>NW_025240284.1:0-3639 GCF_018294505.1 Triticum aestivum
ATCATTGTTTTCCTCTTCAGTTGGTGTGGGCATCACAGGAACGGTTTCCTGCGCTGCGCCACTTTCCCGCTCAAGAGGTAGTACTTCATCGAGTTCTACTTTCCTCCCACTTACTTCTTTCGAGAGAAACTCTTTTTCCAGAAAGCATCCGTTCTTGGCAACAAAGATCTTGCCTTCGGATCTTAAGTAGAAGGTATACCCGACAGTTTCCTTAGGGTATCCTATGAATACGCATTTTTCCGACTTGGGTTCGAGCTTTTCAGGTTGAAGTTTCTTGACATAAGCATCGCATCCCCAAACTTTTAGAAACGACAGCTTAGGTTTCTTTCCAAACCATAATTCATATGGTGTCGTCTCAACGGATTTAGACGGTGCCCTATTTAAAGTGAATGTAGCTGTCTCTAGAGCGTATCCCCAAAATGATAGCGGTAAATCGGTAAGAGACATCATAGACCGCACCATATCCAATAAAGTGCGATTACGACGTTCGGACACACCGTTTCGCTGAGGTGTTCCAGGCGGCGTGAGTTGTGAAACGATTCCACATTTCCTTAAGTGTGTACCAAATTCGTGACTTAAGTATTCTCCTCCACGATCTGATCGTAAGAATTTTATCTTTCGGTCACGTTGATTCTCTACCTCATTCTGAAATTCCTTGAACTTTTCAAAGGTGTCAGACTTGTGTTTCATTAAGTAGACATACCCATATCTACTCAAGTCATCAGTGAGAGTGAGAACATAACGATATCCTCCGCGAGCCTCAACGCTCATTGGACCGCACACATCGGTATGTATGATTTCCAACAAGTTGGTTGCTCGCTCCATTGTTCCGGAGAACGGAGTCTTAGTCATTTTGCCCAAGAGGCATGGTTCGCATGTGTCAAACGATTCATAATCAAGAGACTCTAAAAGTCCATCGGCATGGAGCTTCTTCATGTGCTTGACACCAATGTGACCAAGGCGGCAGTGCCACAAGTATGTGGGACTATCATTATCAACTTTAAATCTTTTGGCATCTACACTATGAACATGTGTAATATTACGCACGAGATTCATTAAGAATAAACCATTGACCATCGGAGCATGACCATAAAACATATCTCTCATATAAATCGAACTACCATTATTCTCTGACTTAAATGAGTAGCCATCTCGTATTAAACGAGATCCAGATACAATGTTCATGCTCAAACTTGGCACTAAATAACAATTATTAAGGTTCAAAACTAATCCCGTAGGTAAATGTAGAGGTAGCGTGCCGACGGCGATCACATCGACTCTGGAACCATTCCCGACGCGCATAGTCACCTCGTCCTTCGCCAGTCTCCGTTTATTCCGCAGCTCCTGCTGTGAGTTACAAATATGAGCAACGGCACCGGTATCAAATACCCAGGAGTTACTACGAGTACTGGTGAGGTACACATCAATCACATGTATATCAAATATACCTTTGGTGTTGCCGGCCTTCTTATCCGCTAAGTATTTGGGGCAGTTCCGCTTCTAGTGACCCTTCCCCTTGCAATAAAAGCACTCAGTCTCAGGCTTAGGTCCATTCTTTGACTTCTTCCCGGTAACTGGCTTACCAGGCGCGGCAACCTCCTTGCCGTCCTTCTTGAAGTTCTTCTTACCCTTGCCCTTCTTGAACTTAGTGGTCTTATTGACCATCAACACTTGATGTTCTTTCTTGATTTCAGCCTCTGCTGACTTCAGCATCGAGAACACTTCAGGAATGGTCTTTTCCATCCCCTGCATGTTGTAGTTCATCACAAAGCTCTTGTAGCTTGGTGGGAGCGACTGGAGGATTCTGTCAATGACCGCCTCATCTGGGAGGTTAATGTTCAGCTGGGTCATACGGTTGTGCAACCCAGACATCTTCAGGATGTGCTCACTGACAGAACTGTTTTCCTCCATCTTACAACTGTAGAACTTGTCGGAGACATCATATCTCTCGACCCGGGCATGAGCTTGAAAAACTAGTTTCAGCTCTTCGAACATCTCATATGCTCCGTGGTGCTCAAAACGATTTTGGAGCCCCGGTTCTAAGCTGTAAAGCATGCCGCATTGAACGAGGGAGTAATCATCAGCACGAGACTGCCAAGCATTCATAATGTCTTGGTTCTCTGGGACGGGAGCGTCACCTAGCGGTCCTTCTAGGACATATTGTTTCCTGGCAGTTATGAGGATGATCCTCAGGTTCCGGACCCAGTCCGTATAGTTGCTGCCATCATCTTTCAGCTTGGTTTTCTCTAGGAACGCGTTGAAGTTCATGTTGACATTAGCGTTGGCCATTGATCTACAAGACATATTTGCAAAGGTTTTAGACTAAGTTCATGATAATAAAGTTCTAATCAAATTATGAACTCCCACTTAGATTAGACATCCCTCTAGTCATCTAAGTGTTTACACGATCCGAGTCGACTAGCCCGTGTCCGATCATCACGTGAGACGGACTAGTCATCGTCGGTGAACATTCTCATGTTGATCGTATCTTCCATACGATTCGTGTTCGACCTTTCGGTCTCCGTGTTCCGAGGCCATGTCTGCACATGCTAGGCTCGTCAAGTTAACCCTAAGTGTTTTTGCTGTGTAAAACTGTCTTACACCCGTTGTATGTGAACGTAAGAATCCATCACACCCGATCATCACGTGGTGCTTAGAAGCGATGAACTGTAGCAACGGTGCACAGTTAGGGGAGAACACTTCTTGAAATTTTATAAGGGATCATCTTATTTACTACCGTCGTCCTAAGTAAACAAGATGCATAATACATAATAAACATCACATGCAATTATATAGTTGTGACATGATATGGCCAATATCATATAGCTCCATTGATCTTCATCTTCGGGGCTCCATGATCATCTTGTCACCGGCTTGACACCATGATATCCATCATCATGATCTCCATCATCGTGTCTTCATGAAGTTGTCACGCCAACGACTACTTCTACTTCTATGACTAACGTTTAGCAATAAAGTAAAGTAGTTTACATGGCGTTCTTCAATGACATGCAGGTCATACAAAAAATAAAGACAACTCCTATGGCTCCTGCCGGTTGTCATACTAATCGACATGCAAGTCGTGAATCCTATTACAAAGAACATGATCTCATACATCACAATTCATCATTCATCACAACTTCTGGCCATATCACATCACATGATCAATTGCTGCAAAAACAAGTTAGACGTCCTCTAATTGTTGTTGCATCTTTTACGTGGCTGCAATTGGGTTCTAGCAAGAATGTTTTCTTACCTACGAATCACCACAACGTGATTTTGTCAACTTCTATTTACCCTTCATAAGGGCCCTGTTCATCGATTCCGCTCCAACTAAAGTGGGAGAGACAGACACCCGCCAGCCACCTTATGCAACTTGTGCATGTCAGTCGGTGGAACCGGTCTCACGTAAGCGTACGTGTAAGGTTGGTCCGGGCCGCTTCATCCCACAATACCGTTGAGCAAGAAAAGACTAGTAGAGGCAAGTAAGTTGACAAGATCCACGCCCACAACAAATTGTGTTCTACTCGTGCATTAGAGAACTACGCATAGACCTAGCTCATGATGCCACTGTTGGGGAACGTTGCAGAAAATTAAAATTTTTCCTACGGTTTCACCAAGATCCATCTATGAGTTCAT
>NW_025240285.1:0-3639 GCF_018294505.1 Triticum aestivum
CCAGCAGGGTAATATACTCTTGGACTTGGCATACTGCTCTCTGGATTAGTATGCTTGTTTAGAGATTTAAATTCATTTCCTTTGCTGAGATGATACTATTATTTGTGCAGGAGGTGGTGACCAGATGGTGGCACCAGCTGGGGTTCATGTCCCACCGCAAGTTAATTATCCTCTGCAAGGTAATATACTCTTGGACTTGGCATACTGCCCTGTGGGTTAGTATACTTGTTTAGAGATTTAAATTCATTTCCTTTGCTGAGATGATACTATTTGTGCAGGAGGTGGTGACCAGATGGTGGCACCAGCTGTGGTTCATGTCCCTCCGCAAGTTAATTATCCTCTGCAAGGTAATATACTCTTGGACTTGGCATACTACCCTTTGGATTAGCATATACTTGTTCAATCATGAAAAATAACTGTCCCTATGTTTTAATCTTCTGGTTACACATAAAATTCTTGTTGTGCCGTGGTGTCCTTTATATTTCAGTTATTAAATGATCTCCATTTGATTGTGTTTTGCTGTTATGAAAACAAAGTTTGCGTGCTTAATTTTTTTCTCAACATCCATGGCGATGGACAACTGTAACATTGAAAGTTAAGATATATATAGGGTCATGTCACCAGGAGTTTCCAACGACCATTGGCAAATGTTTGCTTACTGTAGCGCTGTAGGAGCAATTTTATTGTTTGATGCAGCCTGGCCACTATGCTATGTTGCCTTCCTTGTCCCATGCTGGGGGTGTCTGTTATCATTACAGATATTATTGTTTGGAACTCTGCTGTGAATCTATCTTTGTTGTTCCTGGCTCTGATCTGAATATCTGTGCTTAAGTGATCCAAACGCTGAGTGCATGCCCTCCTGGACATGTAATCTCGCTCTAACAAGGACAGTCATAAGGTGTGGTCTTCACCAGCTGGATTTTCTTCTTGAAAATATGATTGTACTTGTACCGCATTGGTCTTTACTTTCAGCATATCAACAAAGAACTAGGTTAGCAAGCCTTTTCATTGAAAGTCACAGTGTGTTTGCCACCAAATTTTAAATCCTTTGACAAAGTGCCTAGCGTGTTTCTAGTCCAACAGCCAGTTCAATCTTGTCGCAGATTTCAGAAGTTGCTGCTATATTTTTGTTGAACTTTCTAAACTTGCGCACATTGCACTACCACTAATCGACTTAACGTTTTCCTCTGTTTAACCTACTCCATTGACATTCATAAACATTTCCTAACACTCATTCTCGATGTCAACTAATACAAGTGTCTGCCTCAATGGGCATAGTTGCCTCAACTTTTTCTCATTGGTCAAGACTCCAGGCACGGTCCCCATGAATGAATTTTGTTGAATCTTTGCTTCTCGTTAGAGGGTTAGAGCAGGAACTAAATATTATTAATTACTAATTGCAGAGGTCTGCATTGCAATCTGACCAACTTTTAGCAATAGTTTGAAGCCTGATATATTTTATTAACATATAATAACACTAGTATTGCTAGCTACTTGAGGCAGCAGCTAACTAATATCACAATGAGGCAGGCCTGGCCAAAAAGGAGTGCTATTGGTCATTGGATTATTTCCACACATAATCAGTCAATAAATTACATGAATTTGAATATTCGATCCCATTTTCTTATACCTGATGCTAGTTTTAGTAGTCTGATATGAAGCCTTTCCAGAATTATATATGCACCTGAATATCTATTTTCGAGTTTGACCAATCAACACCATTATGCACCCTGCTTCCATGATGCAGTAGCAGGTCTGGAAAGGCTAGTGATTTAACTGAGGCATATGAAAGGATACATTCGCTTGATTCATTATTGATTAAGCTAGGATTGGTTGACAGAACTTTTAGTTACTTTTCCCTTTGTTTGTGGAACTCTAGATCACATGGTCTGTTTGTGGAACTCTAGATCAGGGTCCATTTTGTTTGTTTTTGGAATGTGACGTGCATGGTAGTACATAGATGTACAAAAAAAGTCTCTGATGACAGAACTTAGTATTGTGAATCTCAATAGTACAATCTAAAGAAAAAGAGTGGCACTTTATTTATTTATGTAGACACTACTGTAAGAATGCCTAGAAGTGGCGGGCGAGGCTCCTAGGGTGCCCGCCAATGTTCTCCCGCCACTGCTATAATAACATCAATGGCAAGCGTGCGCCCGCCACTGGTAGAGTTTTTGCAGTGGCTGGCACCACTGAAGTATATTGTTAGTTCTGGTGGGCAGTCTGGGGCACCCACCACAACTACTTGTTTAGCCGCCAACACATACCTGCAATTGACAGTAAACATCAGCCAACACATTACAACATACACATTATGTAAGCGATCATACACATTACATTTAACATTACAATACTCCAAATACAATACAAATAGATGTATGCATTATATATATAGCAAGATGTTGTTTGTCCGTAAGCTCTGGACTGTGCACAATTTTTTTTTGCTATGCTAAGCAAAACAAATTACGCCGGCCCGCACGTCTCAATCCTTACTCCACCAATCTTTGTCCATCTTCGTTTGTCTGTAATCCTTATATATAGCACAAATTGTGCTATGCTAGGCCATGCACCTTACGCCTTAGATATGTGTATTTTCTCTGTTAATTATTTCCCACATGTGTGCAAAATTCTATTTCTCCAACTTTTGCAAATTTAGACGTTGATGAAGGAGATTATTCCCACACTATGCTGCTGTGTGGACCGCTTGTTTGTAGAATTTGTAGTCTATACAGATTGTGTTTTCATATCCCAGTCCGCGGCAGAGAACAGGACAGCGGGAAAAGGGGACCATGAAATCAATCAGTCACCGTTTCACATCTTTCATACGTACCGTGTTCCCAGGGTGTGGTGCAAAGCCCTAGAAGGCAGTACCAGCTTTGCATCTCCTCTACCCAAGCAGCAGATCTCATCATGTTCCTTTTGCATGCAAAAGATCGAGGAGGGTCGTTGCCTACTGTCCTGTGGGGAGAGTAGCTGACAAGCAGCACGTCTCTACCCTTTCTCTAGAGTGATCTTTTGTGCACACATGCATCGTAGACGAGGGGGAGTATGAGCAATCAGTGCCGTCCACATAAATAAAAAGGACGTGCACACTCAAAAAAAATTAAGGTATATTTTAATTGTCTTATATGGGCCTTGAAAATCAACTAATTAGCCGTAGGTGGTAAACATTTCTGTAAAAAAGTAGTACATGGTAAAGAAATATTTTTTAAAATTCTAGATAGGTATGCCACTGTTAACCTTTTGCTTTGCCAAAGATAACCATTGTCATCATTCTGTACGTAGCTTACATAGAATATGGAGTACATGCAAGTATTGAAACGGATAAAGTGGAATCTAAACCATAACTATATATAATATCAGTTCGTTTCTATACAAGAAAAAAAATCAACAAAACAATAGACAGAAAGGAAGAAGGCTTCATAAGCACTGCCAACCAACAACGGGCGGGAAGTGGAGGAGGGAAGAAACGGTCATGCTTTTGCTCCACCTCGTCTTCTATGCTCCCATTCCATGTGCGATGTGCAGCCCTGCAGCCCTGCAGGGCTCGGTGTGTACCTGTCTAGTCGAGCTACACGCCTTTTTTTTATCAGGGTAATCGAGCTACACGCCTCTGATGCTTTTTGCGTGCTACTTCAA
>NW_025240286.1:0-3638 GCF_018294505.1 Triticum aestivum
GAGCTAGTCAAGTAGAGGCATACTAGTGACACTCTGTTTGTCTATGTATTCACACATGTATTATGTTTCCGGTTAATACAATTCTAGCATGAATAATAAACATTTATCATGATATAAGGAAATAAATAATAACTTTATTATTGCCTCTAGGGCATATTTCCTTCAGTCTCCCACTTGCACTAGAGTCAATAATCTAGATTACACAGTAATGATTCTAACACCCATGGAGCCTTGGTGCTGATCATGTTTTGCTCGTGGAAGAGGCTTAGTCAATGGGTCTGCAACATTCAGATCCGTATGTATCTTGCAAATCTCTATGTCTCCCACCTGGACTAGATCCCGGATGGAATTGAAGCGTCTCTTGATGTGCTTGGTTCTCTTGTGAAATCTGGATTCCTTTGCCAAGGCAATTGCACCAGTATTGTCACAAAATATTTTCATTGGACCCAATGCACTAGGTATGACACCTAGATCGGTTATGAACTCCTTCATCCAGACTCCTTCATTTGCTGCTTCCGAAGCAGCTATGTACTCCGCTTCACATGTAGATCCTGCTACAACGATTTGTTTAGAACTGCACCAACTGACAGCTCCACCGTTTAATGTAAACACGTATCCGGTTTGCGATTTAGAATCGTCCGGGTCAGTGTCAAAGCTTGCATCAACATAACCTTTTACGATGAGCTCTTTGTCACCTCCATATATGAGAAACATATCCTTAGTCCTTTTCAGGTATTTCAGGATGTTCTTGACCGCTGTCCAGTGACCCACTCCTGGATTACTTTGGTACCTCCCTTCTAGACTTATAGCAAGGCACACATCAGCTCTGGTACACAGCATTGCATACATGATAGAGCCTATGGCTGAAGCATAGGGAACATCTTTCTTATTCTCTCTATCTTCTGCAGTGGTCGGGCATTGAGTCTTACTCAAGTTCACACCTTGTAACACAGGCAAGAACCCTTTCTTTGCTTGATCCATTTTGAACTTCTTCAAAACTTTGTCAAGGTATGTGGTTTGTGAAAGTCCAATTAAGCGTCTTGATCTATCTCTATAGATCTTAATGCCTATTATGTAAGCAGCTTCACCGAGGTCTTTCATTGAAAAACTCTTATTCAAGTATCCCTTTATGCTATCTAGAAATTCTAAATCATTTCCAATTAGTAATATGTCATCCACATATAATATCAAAAATGCTACAGAGCTCCCACTCACTTTCTTGTAAATACAGGCTTCTCCAAAAGTCTGTATAAAACCAAATGCTTTGATCACACTATCAAAGCGTTTATTCCAACTCCGAGAGGCTTGCACCAGTCCATAAATGGTTCGTTGGAGCTTGCACACTTTGTTAGCTCCCTTTGGATCGACAAAACCTTCTGGTTTCATCATATACAACTCTTCTTCCAGAAATCCATTCAGGAATGCAGTTTTGACATCCATCTGCCAAATTTCATAATCATAAAATGCGGCAATTGCTAACATGATTCGGACAGACTTAAGCATCGCTACGGGTGAGAAGGTCTCATCGTAGTCAATCCCTTGAACTTGTCGAAAACCTTTTGCGACAAGTCGAACTTTGTAGACAGTAATATTACCGTCAGCGTCAGTCTTCTTCTTGAAGATCCATTTATTCTCAATTGCTTGCCGATCATCGGGCAAGTCAACCAAAGTCCATACTTTGTTCTCATACATGGATCCCATCTCAGATTTCATGGCTTCAAGCCATTTTGCGGAATCTGGGCTTACCATCGCTTCTTCATAGTTCATAGGTTCATCATGATCTAGTAGCATGACTTCCAGAATAGGATTACCATACCACTCTGGCGCGGATCTTACTCTGGTTGATCTACGAGGTTCAGTAGTATCTTGTTCTGAAGTTTCATGATCATCATCATTAGCTTCCTCACTAACTGGTGTAGGTGTCACTGAAACAGTTTTCTGTGATGCACTACTTTCCAATAAGGGAGCAGGTACAGTTACCTCGTCAAGTTCTACTTTCCTCCCACTCACTTCTTTCGAGAGAAACTCCTTCTCCAGAAAGTTTCCGAACTTAGCAACAAAAGTCTTGCCTTCGGATCTGTGATAGAAGGTGTATCCAATAGTCTCCTTTGGATATCCTATGAAGACACATTTCTTCGATTTGGGTTCGAGCTTATCAGGTTGAAGTTTTTTCACATAAGCATCGCAGCCCCAAACTTTTAGAAACGACAACTTTGGTTTCTTGCCAAACCATAGTTCATAAGGCGTCGTCTCAACGGATTTTGATGGTGCCCTATTTAACGTGAATGCGGCCGTCTCTAGAGCGTGTCCCCAAAACGATAGCGGTAAATCAGTAAGAGACATCATAGATTGCACCATATCTAGTAAAGTACGATTACGACGTTCGGACACACCATTATGCTGTGGTGTTCCGGGTGGCATGAGTTGCGAAACTATTCCACAATTTTTCAAATGTACACCAAACTCATAACTCAAATATTCTCCTCCACGATCAGATCGTAGAAACTTTGTTTTCTTGTTACGATGATTTTCAACTTCACTCTGAAATTCTTTGAACTTTTCAAATGTTTTAGACTTATGTTTTATTAAGTAGATATACCCATATCTGCTTAAGTCATCTGTGAAGGTGAGAAAATAACGATATCGGCCACGAGCCTCAATATTCATCGGACCACATACATCTGTATGTATGATTTCCAATAAATCTGTTGCTCTCTCCATAGTACCGGAGAACGGTGTTTTAGTCATCTTGCCCATGAGGCACGGTTCGCAAGTACCAAGTGATTCATAATCAAGTGGTTCCAAAAGTCCATCAGTATGGAGTTTCTTCATGCGCTTTACACCGATATGACCTAAACGGTAGTGCCACAAATAAGTTGCACTATCATTATCAACTCTACATCTTTTGGCTTCAACACTATGAATATGTGTGTCACTACTATCGAGATTCAATAAAAATAGACCACTCTTTAAGGGTGCATGACCATAAAAGATATTACTCATATAAATAGAACAACCATTATTCTCAGATTTAAATGAATAACCGTCTCGCATCAAACAAGATCCAGATATAATGTTCATGCTTAACGCTGGCACCAAATAACAATTATTTTGGTCTAATTTTAATCCCGAAGGTAGATGTAGAGGTAGCGTGCCGACTGCGATCACATCGACTTTGGAACCGTTTCCCACACGCATCGTCACCTCGTCCTTAGCCAATCTTCGCTTAATCCGTAGTCCCTGTTTCGAGTTGCAAATATTAGCAACAGAAATAGTATCAAATACCCAGGTGCTACTGCGAGCATTAGTAAGGTACACATCAATAACATGTATATCACATATACCTTTGTTCACCTTGCCATCCTTCTTATCCGCCAAATACTTGGGGCAGTTCCGCTTCCAGTGACCAGTCTGCTTGCAGTAGAAGCACTCAGTTTCAGGCTTAGGTCCAGGTTTGGGTTTCTTCTCTTGAGCAGCAACTTGCTTGCCGTTCCTTTTGCAGTTTTCCTTCTTCTTCCCTTTGCCCTTTTTCTTGAAACTAGTGGTCTTGTTGACCATCAACACTTGATGCTCCTTCTTGATTTCTACCTCCGCAGCTTTTAGCATTGCGAAGAGCTCGGGAATAGTCTTATTCATCC
>NW_025240287.1:0-3638 GCF_018294505.1 Triticum aestivum
CCAGCAGGGTAATATACTCTTGGACTTGGCATACTGCTCTCTGGATTAGTATGCTTGTTTAGAGATT
The DNA here is from genome assembly GCF_018294505.1 of Triticum aestivum. Lineage (NCBI taxonomy): Eukaryota > Viridiplantae > Streptophyta > Magnoliopsida > Poales > Poaceae > Triticum > Triticum aestivum. Next base: position 68 of record NW_025240287.1, read on the forward strand.
TAAATTCATTTCCTTTGCTGAGATGATACTATTATTTGTGCAGGAGGTGGTGACCAGATGGTGGCACCAGCTGGGGTTCATGTCCCACCGCAAGTTAATTATCCTCTGCAAGGTAATATACTCTTGGACTTGGCATACTGCCCTGTGGGTTAGTATACTTGTTTAGAGATTTAAATTCATTTCCTTTGCTGAGATGATACTATTTGTGCAGGAGGTGGTGACCAGATGGTGGCACCAGCTGTGGTTCATGTCCCTCCGCAAGTTAATTATCCTCTGCAAGGTAATATACTCTTGGACTTGGCATACTACCCTTTGGATTAGCATATACTTGTTCAATCATGAAAAATAACTGTCCCTATGTTTTAATCTTCTGGTTACACATAAAATTCTTGTTGTGCCGTGGTGTCCTTTATATTTCAGTTATTAAATGATCTCCATTTGATTGTGTTTTGCTGTTATGAAAACAAAGTTTGCGTGCTTAATTTTTTTCTCAACATCCATGGCGATGGACAACTGTAACATTGAAAGTTAAGATATATATAGGGTCATGTCACCAGGAGTTTCCAACGACCATTGGCAAATGTTTGCTTACTGTAGCGCTGTAGGAGCAATTTTATTGTTTGATGCAGCCTGGCCACTATGCTATGTTGCCTTCCTTGTCCCATGCTGGGGGTGTCTGTTATCATTACAGATATTATTGTTTGGAACTCTGCTGTGAATCTATCTTTGTTGTTCCTGGCTCTGATCTGAATATCTGTGCTTAAGTGATCCAAACGCTGAGTGCATGCCCTCCTGGACATGTAATCTCGCTCTAACAAGGACAGTCATAAGGTGTGGTCTTCACCAGCTGGATTTTCTTCTTGAAAATATGATTGTACTTGTACCGCATTGGTCTTTACTTTCAGCATATCAACAAAGAACTAGGTTAGCAAGCCTTTTCATTGAAAGTCACAGTGTGTTTGCCACCAAATTTTAAATCCTTTGACAAAGTGCCTAGCGTGTTTCTAGTCCAACAGCCAGTTCAATCTTGTCGCAGATTTCAGAAGTTGCTGCTATATTTTTGTTGAACTTTCTAAACTTGCGCACATTGCACTACCACTAATCGACTTAACGTTTTCCTCTGTTTAACCTACTCCATTGACATTCATAAACATTTCCTAACACTCATTCTCGATGTCAACTAATACAAGTGTCTGCCTCAATGGGCATAGTTGCCTCAACTTTTTCTCATTGGTCAAGACTCCAGGCACGGTCCCCATGAATGAATTTTGTTGAATCTTTGCTTCTCGTTAGAGGGTTAGAGCAGGAACTAAATATTATTAATTACTAATTGCAGAGGTCTGCATTGCAATCTGACCAACTTTTAGCAATAGTTTGAAGCCTGATATATTTTATTAACATATAATAACACTAGTATTGCTAGCTACTTGAGGCAGCAGCTAACTAATATCACAATGAGGCAGGCCTGGCCAAAAAGGAGTGCTATTGGTCATTGGATTATTTCCACACACAATCAGTCAATAAATTACATGAATTTGAATATTCGATCCCATTTTCTTATACCTGATGCTAGTTTTAGTAGTCTGATATGAAGCCTTTCCAGAATTATATATGCACCTGAATATCTATTTTCGAGTTTGACCAATCAACACCATTATGCACCCTGCTTCCATGATGCAGTAGCAGGTCTGGAAAGGCTAGTGATTTAACTGAGGCATATGAAAGGATACATTCACTTGACTCATTATTGATTAAGCTAGGATTGGTTGACAGAACTTTTAGTTACTTTTCCCTTTGTTTGTGGAACTCTAGATCACATGGTCTGTTTGTGGAACTCTAGATCAGGGTCCATTTTGTTTGTTTTTGGAATGTGACGTGCATGGTAGTACATAGATGTACAAAAAAGTCTCTGATGAAAGAACTTAGTATTGTGAATCTGAATAGTACAATCTAAAGAAAAAGAGTGGCACTTTATTTATTTATGTAGACACTACTGTAAGAATGCCTAGAAGTGGCGGGCGAGGCTCCTAGGGTGCCCGCCAATGTTCTCCCGCCACTGCTATAATAACACCAATGGCAAGCGTGCGCCCGCCACTGGTAGAGTTTTTGCAGTGGCTGGCACCACTGAAGTATATTGTTAGTTGTGGTGGGCAGTCTGGGGCACCCACCACAACTACTTGTTTAGCCGCCAACACATACCTGCAATTGACAGTAAACATCAGCCAACACATTACAACATACACATTATGTAAGCGATCATACACATTACATTTAACATTACAATACTCCAAATACAATACAAATAGATGTATGCATTATATATATAGCAAGATGTTGTTTGTCCGTAAGCTCTGGACTGTGCACAATTTTTTTTTGCTATGCTAAGCAAAACAAATTACGCCGGCCCGCACGTCTCAATCCTTACTCCACCAATCTTTGTCCATCTTCGTTTGTCTGTAATCCTTATATATAGCACAAATTGTGCTATGCTAGGCCATGCACCTTACGCCTTAGATATGTGTATTTTCTCTGTTAATTATTTCCCACATGTGTGCAAAATTCTATTTCTCCAACTTTTGCAAATTTAGACGTTGATGAAGGAGATTATTCCCACACTATGCTGCTGTGTGGACCGCTTGTTTGTAGAATTTGTAGTCTATACAGATTGTGTTTTCATATCCCAGTCCGCGGCAGAGAACAGGACAGCGGGAAAAGGGGACCATGAAATCAATCAGTCACCGTTTCACATCTTTCATACGTACCGTGTTCCCAGGGTGTGGTGCAAAGCCCTAGAAGGCAGTACCAGCTTTGCATCTCCTCTACCCAAGCAGCAGATCTCATCATGTTCCTTTTGCATGCAAAAGATCGAGGAGGGTCGTTGCCTACTGTCCTGTGGGGAGAGTAGCTGACAAGCAGCACGTCTCTACCCTTTCTCTAGAGTGATCTTTTGTGCACACATGCATCGTAGACGAGGGGGAGTATGAGCAATCAGTGCCGTCCACATAAATAAAAAGGACGTGCACACTCAAAAAAAATTAAGGTATATTTTAATTGTCTTATATGGGCCTTGAAAATCAACTAATTAGCCGTAGGTGGTAAACATTTCTGTAAAAAAGTAGTACATGGTAAAGAAATATTTTTTAAAATTCTAGATAGGTATGCCACTGTTAACCTTTTGCTTTGCCAAAGATAACCATTGTCATCATTCTGTACGTAGCTTACATAGAATATGGAGTACATGCAAGTATTGAAACGGATAAAGTGGAATCTAAACCATAACTATATATAATATCAGTTCGTTTCTATACAAGAAAAAAAATCAACAAAACAATAGACAGAAAGGAAGAAGGCTTCATAAGCACTGCCAACCAACAACGGGCGGGAAGTGGAGGAGGGAAGAAACGGTCATGCTTTTGCTCCACCTCGTCTTCTATGCTCCCATTCCATGTGCGATGTGCAGCCCTGCAGCCCTGCAGGGCTCGGTGTGTACCTGTCTAGTCGAGCTACACGCCTTTTTTTTATCAGGGTAATCGAGCTACACGCCTCTGATGCTTTTTGCGTGCTACTTCAA
>NW_025240288.1:0-3638 GCF_018294505.1 Triticum aestivum
AAATATAGAGTTTTCATATTATTCATTTCATATGCTAGTAGGATTTTTTACATTACATAAATTGGCTCGTATATTCCGTCGACGAGCTTTCTCAAATGCTTGATGTCGTCATGAGTAAGCAAGTTTGATGCGCACCAAGTTAGTAACATTAGGAGAGCTTTCATACACTTATGGTTCTAGTGTATCTGTTTCACGACAATCCATGTAATCCTCATAGTAATACCGATTGTAAGGACCCTCAATTGCTAATGACCAACCGCATTGATGACAGTCGTTCTTATTTTTGTCTTCTTATAAATCCCCAGCATCATTCTATTTGCCATCATAAGTGCTAAGACCACTTCTTGTAAGTTCATCATTGAACAAAGTGCTAAGTAGTTGAAAAGGTTCATCATAAATATTAATTGTTTGACTGAAACTCTAGGTTGTGTATGATAAAATGTTGAATATGACAAATCCTCGATTGATTGGGGACATGATATGAAATAGGAGTATTGATTGGTATTACATAAAAACATTATTCGTTGAAAATCAATAGTGATTTTTGTTTACACATTTTGGTGTTACTTGCTTATTATCAAACATAGATTGTCGCTTTGATTAAAAAATTCCCTGAGTTCAGACCATGATGAAAATGATTATGTTGTTGATTAAAATATAGAAAGTGCACTCCAACTACTAAATATAGGTTTGTTCCCAAAATAATTTAAAGTTGCATATAAAGCATATGAAGTATTAAATATTGATAGCATATAACAATATATGAATATAGATACGTTGGAGACGTGTCACCCTGTTCTCTCTGGTGTGGATATGAACTTTAGGCCTCAAATTACATGTGATGGCATACATATAATGATCTATCAAATGTCGCCATTTTTATATTTATTCGTACATGTGCTTCCACGAACCCTATATCAATGATGATGATGACCGAGAAATCCTGACCAAATCAACACGTAAATAGACTTGCTTCCCCATGTCAAGTCAAGCGAACTAAATGCAATAACTTGTTGCAAGCTAAATTAGTATGTACTAACATTGGAGATTAGATTCTTATTCCACGACGGAGGATTTTAGGACGAGAGTATTGATGTTACATCTGCATCACGGGGATTTTGCATTTTGATATGGTTCTTCATTTCTCGAGCATAATGGATTATCTTGTTGTCCACAACAGACGATCCATGTAGAGTAATGAATTTGTGGTGATAATTCATTGGATAATTATTTCAATCATCATAGTAAATTTTGGAATACACGCATTCATCCTTGTGTAATTAATTTCCCACTATTAGTCGACGAAATGGCAGCTAAGCAACATGACTTGATGATAGCGATCAAAGAAACTCAAACGTGACTCGCTTGCTCGTTGTCCTAATATATTTGAAAGGACAGAGTACGTCATTAATAAAACTAGTGATGGTACATAATAGAAGTCCACTCCTCGAAACTAAATAGATTAGAAAATTCTGGTCCATGCCATTATCAAATTAAAGTGCGATATTCATAGGCTGCCACTAAACCTTCATGAAATTGGCCTCTCCATCTAACACTTGCAAATATATTAGCTACATGCTACTACACACTGTCTCCGAGAGTTGTTGTCATTTTGCCATTTGTTTTTACTCGCTTCCATGTCTATGGGACTCACTTCTTCACCACATGAACCGTACCAACGAGGAGACACGTTTGATAGTTCCTACCAATATGACGCACACGTCCAAGGGACGACAAACTCATAAGTTTTTAGAGACGAAATACAATCCTCTTAATGAATGTCCCAATAGGTGGAGATATCAACCCTAGGTCTCTTTATCAATGGACTACCATGCCATATGATTCCACACCATCTGTGAAATTACACATAAGGGCATACGGTATCATACTAAATGTAAGAACTTTGCGCAGCAAATGGTTTCCTTTAACTAGGAGGGTACTGGATGTTATATCTACGTCACAGGAAATTTGCATTTTGAGAAGGGTATCGGTTCCTCAACACTAATGGGTTACATTGTTGTCCACAATATGCAATCGGTTCAAATTGATGAATTTTTCATTATAATCCATAGGATAAATATTACGTGTGCATAATTTCGTAACCATTTCTGTCTATTAGTCAATGGAATGGCAGTTCAGAGACGTAACTTGATTATGACAGCTTCATAAGAGCTAATACGACTCGCTTGTCCATCGGCCTAATCAATCGGAAAGTATAGAATGCGTTGCAATTGAAGTGAGGGATGGGCATAATGAAAGTGCACTCCTCTCAACGACTTAATTAATTGCGAAAAATTTGGTTTCTGTCATTAGTGGAAAAGGGTCGTTCGAAGGCTGCCACTGAAATTTCATGAACTTGGCCTTTACAACTAGCAGTTGTGAAGATATCGCCATATGATGCTACATGGTTTCTTTGCCAGTTTCGGTCATGCCGGCGTCAGCTTTCGTTGGTTCCTCGTTTGTTGGATCTACTACTTCGCCACATCTACCGCACCAAGAAAGGTCAAAGAGCCCACCAGAAAAAGAGAAAGAAAAAATAAAAAAGAGAGAAAAGGAGAGAGGAGGCACACTATACTATCCTTTATACACACTTGTACTTCAAAGTAGCACCATGTATTTCAAATATAGAGTTTTCATATTATTCATTTCATATGCTAGTAGGATTTTTTACATTACATAAATTGGCTCGTATATTCCGTCGACGAGCTTTCTCAAATGCTTGATGTCGTCATGAGTAAGCAAGTTTGATGCGCACCAAGTTAGTAACATTAGGAGAGCTTTCATACAGTTATGGTTCTAGTGTATCTGTTTCACGACAATCCATGTAATCCTCATAGTAATACCGATTGTAAGGACCCTCAATTGCTAATGACCAACCGCATTGATGACAGTCGTTCTTATTTTTGTCTTCTTATAAATCCCCAGCATCATTCTATTTGCCATCATAAGTGCTAAGACCACTTCTTGTAAGTTCATCATTGAACAAAGTGCTAAGTAGTTGAAAAGGTTCATCATAAATATTAATTGTTTGACTGAAACTCTAGGTTGTGTATGATAAAATGTTGAATATGACAAATCCTCGATTGATTGGGGACATGATATGAGATAGGAGTATTGACTGGTATTACATAAAAACATTATTCGTTGAAAATCAATAGTGATTTTTGTTTACACATTTTGGTGTTACTTGCTTATTATCAAACATAGATTGTCGCTTTGATTAAAAAATTCCCTGAGTTCAGACCATGATGAAAATGATTATGTTGTTGATTAAAATATAGAAAGTGCACTCCAACTACTAAATATAGGTTTGTTCCCAAAATAATTTAAAGTTGCATATAAAGCATATGAAGTATTAAATATTGATAGCATATAACAATATATGAATATAGATACGTTGGAGACGTGTCACCCTGTTCTCTCTGGTGTGGATATGAACTTTAGGTCTCAAATTACATGTGATGGCATACATATAATGATCTATCAAATGTCGCCATTTTTATATTTATTCGTACATGTGCTTCCACGAACCCTATATCAATGATGATGATGACCGAGAAACCCTGACCAAATCAACACGTAAATAGACTTGCTTCCCCATATCAAGTCAAGCGAACTAAATGCAATAACTTGTTGCA
>NW_025240289.1:0-3638 GCF_018294505.1 Triticum aestivum
GAGCTAGCCAGCTATCCTCTCCCGCACAGAAGCGGGTCATGAGTGATGTGAGGGCTGCCATGGATTTCGGCTTTTCCTGTCCTAGGTGCCGGGCCAGCCACTCGTCGCGGATGTTATGTTTGAAGGCAGCGAGGGCCTCTACATCCGGACAGTCGACGATTTGATTTTTCTTTGTTAAGAACCGTGTCCAGAATTGCCTGGCCGATTCGTCTGGCTGCTGGATTATGTGGCTTAGGTCATCTGCGTCCAGTGGTCGCACATACGTGCCCTGGAAATTGTCGAGGAATGCGGCTTCCAGGTCTTCCCGGCATCCAATTGACTCTGCGGGCAGGCTGTTAAGCCAATGCCGAGCTGGTCCTTTAAGCTTGAGCGGGAGATATTTGATGGCGTGAAGATCGTCGCCGCGGGCCTTATGTATATGGAGGAGATAATCCTCAATCCAAACCGCGGGGTCTGTTGTGCCATCGTAGGATTCGATATTAACGGGTTTAAACCCTTCAGGGATTTGATGATCCATTACTTTGTCAGTGAAGCATAGTGGGTGCGCGGCGCCTCTGTATTGAGCAATATCGCGACGTAGCTCGAGAGAGCGTTGTCTGCTGTGTTCGGCCCGGCCGGAGTAGTTGTATCCGGCGCGACGGTATTCGTCGTGGGTCTTGGGGCGCCCACATGATCCATAGATAGATCTGGATTGTCTTGCCTTGTCCTCCAATATATCCCGCAAGTCCGACGCGTTCCCCCGTGGCTTCATGCTTTTTGAGCGATGCCGGGGTACGGTTTTGGTGGAGGGCTTGCACGCCTCTTTGTTGCGGCCACGAGGTGGTCGGTCTGCCGTATTGTGCGCTGGTGATGCAGGTTTGTACGCTTCCTCCTCTAGTCGGGGGAGCAACTTGCGTTTTGGGTAACTTTTGGAGGGGCGTTCGAGTTCATACTCTTCGGCCGCGAGGACCTCGGTCCATCTGTCGGCCAGTAGGTCTTGATCATCTTGAAGCTGTTGCTGCTTTTTCTTTAGGCTGTTTGCCGTGGCCATTAGCCTGCGTCTGAAACGCTCTTGTTCGACGGGATCCTCAGGCACGACGAATTCGTCGTCGTCGAGGCGTGCCTCGTCTCCGGAGGGAGGTAAGTAATTATCGTCCTCGACCTCTTCGTCTGCCGCCCTTTCGTGAGGGCTTGCTTCTGCCTCCTCCTGTGCTGGATCGTGCTGGAGGGGGTTGTCTTCGGCACTTTCTGGGGTGTTATTATCTCCTATGCCGGAATCTCCATTCTTGCTGTGGCGGGATTTAGAGCGGCGCCGCTGACGTCGGCGCTTGGGCTGTTTCTTTAAGGAATCGGCCTCCGTTGCTTCTTCGCCATCCCCATCTTTTGGGGTGTCCACCATGTATATGTCGTATGACGAGGTGGTCTTCCAGTGTCCTGTAGGCACTGGTTCTTGATAGTCTCCGGCATCGTCGTCCATACCGTCGATGTCTTCGGAGTCGTAGTCGAGTACATCGGTTAGATCGTCGACGGTGGCTACGAAGTGGGTGGTGGGTGGGCTCTGAATTTCTTTGTTGTCCGCGTCCCAACCATCCTCGCCGTAGTTCAGCCAGGGCTCTCCGGATAGCGAGAGATGCTTCAGCGAATTTAAGATATCACCGAAGGGTGAGTGCTGAAAGATGTCCGTAGCGGTGAATTCCATGATCGGCTCCCAATCGGATTCGACTGGCAGGGGCGCAGGAGGTTCGGAGTCCGGCAGAGAGTCCGGCACCTCGGAGTCATGAGCTTTATGCGGGACAAGGTAAGTGTTCGGCTCCATCGCCGTAGAAGTTGCAGCTACCGAGGCGGTGTCCAGCCATCCGTCATCGATCTGAGCGATCGGCTCCGGACTATGGGTCGGAGCGGATTCGTGTGCGGCCTCCAAGGTGCTGTCCGGCGGCAGAGTTAGGTCGTGCCCATCGTGACAGCGCGACACGCTCGGCTGTGGCTCAGATCCATCGAAGATCAAGTCCCCGCGAATATCGGTCGTGAAGTTTAGGCTTCCAAACCTGACCTGACGGCCAGGGGTGTAGCTTTCGATCTGCTCCAGATGGCCAAGTGAGTTGGCCCGTAGTGCGAAGCCGCCGAATACGAAGATCTGTCCGGGGAGAAAAGTCTCACCCAGGACTGCGTCATTGTCGATTGAAGAGGCCATCAAGCCTATCAGTGATGACACAGAGGAACTCTCAATGAAAGCACCAATGTCGGTGTCAAAACCGGCGGATCTCGGGTAGGGGGTCCCGAACTGTGTGTCTAGGCGGATGGTAACAGGAGACAAGGGGCACGATGTTTTACCCAGGTTCGGGCCCTCTTCATGGAGGTAAAACCCTACGTCCTGCTTGATTGATATTGATATTGTGGATGTTTACAAGAGTGGATCTACCACGAGATCAAGGAGGCTAAACCCTAGAAGCTAGCCTATGGTATGACTGTAATGGTTGTTGTTGTGTCCTACGGACTAGAGCCATCCGGTTTATATAGACACCGGAGAGGGCTAGGGTTACATAGAGTCGGTTACAATAGTAGGAGATCTACGTATCCGTATCGCCAAGCTTGCCTTCCACGCCAAGGAAAGTCCCATCTGGACATGGGACGAAGTCTTCAATCTTGTATCTTCATAGTCTTGGAGCCCGGTCGATGATGATAGTCCGGCCGATGATAGTTCGGCTGATGATGGTAGTCCGGCTATCCGGACACCCCCTAATCCAGGACTCCCTCACCAGCCAACCACACTTATTGAGATTGCTGGGTGTTCAAACATGCCGACAAGATAAATGCCGAAAACAAGGACAAGGGGCTACACAGTGATGATGACGAGGAGCCCCACGTCCGAACACTGGGGGACAGAAGAAATTTCCTCCCCAGGTGAAAACGGTAAACATGATCTATGCCACCCACATTCCCAAACAGGAACAAAAGCGTGCACTAAGGCACATCTATGCGATGGAGCCAGTCGCCCCAAAGTTCAACCCATGGTAATCCTGTCCGATCACTTTTGATCGTAGGGACCACCCTACCAGCATCCGTCACAGCGGTTCAGCCGCATTGGTCCTGAACCCAATCATCGACGGATTCCACCTCATGCGAGTCCTTATGGATGGTGGCAGTAGCCTGAACCTACTTTATCAGGACACCGTGTGCAAAATGGGCATCGATCCCTCAAGGATCAAACCCACCAAAACCACCTTCAAAGGTGTAATTCCAGGTGTAGAGGCCCGTTATACGGGCTCAATAACAATGGATGTGGTCTTCGGATCCCCGTATAACTTCCGAAGTGAGGAGTTAATCTTTGATATCATCCCTTTCTGTAGTGGCTATCATGCACTGCTTGGACGAACCGCATTCGCTCGATTCAATGCGGTACCACACTATGCATACCACAAGCTCAAGATGCCGGGACCTCGCGGCGTTATAACAGTCAATGGAAACACAGACCGCTCTCTCCGTACAGAAGAGCACACTGTGGCCCTCGCAGCAGAAGTACAAAGCATCCTTCTCCGACAGACCGCCAATTCGGCGACGTCAACCCCGAACACCATCAAGCGAGTCCGGAGTACTCTACAACAAGATCGGCAGGCACGCCAAGAGCGCGACTAGCAGTCCGGCCTCCGCCCTAGCCCCAT
>NW_025240290.1:0-3637 GCF_018294505.1 Triticum aestivum
CAATATCCTTCTTCATTCCGGTCCACCAGAAAGTATTCTTCAAATCCAAATACATCTTGGTATTCCCTGGGTGAATCGAGTACGGTGAATCATGGGCTTCTTGCAAAATCAACTTCCTGATCTCTGGATCATTTGGCACATATACGCGGTCCTCGAACCATAAGGTATCGTGCTCATCCTCACGAAATCCCTTGGCTTTTCCTTTGCTCATCTTCTCCTTTATCTCTTCAATCTCCTTGTCTGTCTTCTGAGCTTCTCTGATTCTTTCCATCAAGGTAGACTGAATCTCCAATGTCGTTAAATAGCCTCTTGGGACTATCTCCAAACATAACTCGCGAAGGTCCTCGGCTATCTCCTGAGGTAATTCTCCTGTCATGAGGGTGTTGACATGACTCTTGCGGCTCAACGCGTCTGCTACTACGTTAGCCTTTCCTGGGTGATAATGCAATCTCATATCATAATCCTTAATGAGCTCCAACCATCTCCTCTGTCTGAGATTTAACTCCTTCTGTGTGAAAATATACTTCAAACTCTTGTGATCCGTATACACCTCACAATGGTTTCCGATGAGAAAATGTCTCCATGTTTTCAATGCATGCACCACGGCTGCTAATTCCAAATCATGCGTAGCATAATTCTTCTCATGGGGTTTAAGTTGTCGTGAAGCATATGACACAACTCTTCCTTCCTGCATGAGCACTGCTCCAAGTCCTCGACGAGAAGCGTCGCAATAAACTTCATAGTCCTTGCGTTGATCGGGCAGAATCAACACTGGTGATGTAACCAATCATTTCTTCAACTCTTGGAAACTAGCTTCACATTCCTCAGTCCAATTGAATTTGGTGTCCTTCTTCAATAGCTCAGTCATGGGCTTAGCAATCTTCGAGAAATTCTCGATGAATCTCCGGTAGTATCCTGCAAGTCCAAGAAAACTCCGGATTTCTCCAACTGTCGTGGGTGATTCCCAACTTGTCACTATGTCAACCTTGGCAGGGTCTACTGCTATTCCTTCTCCATAAATAACATGTCCAAGGAATCCAACTTCCTTCAGCCAAAACTCACATTTGCTGAATTTGGCATATAACTGATGTTCTCTAAGCTTCTCAAGTACCAATCGTAAATGCTCCTCATGCTCTTCTTCATCCTTTGAAAAGATTAAAATATCATCAATGAACACCATGACGAACTTATCCAAAAACTCCATAAACACTTTGTTCATCAGGTTCATGAAATAGGCAGGTGCGTTAGTCAGTCCAAATGACATAACGGTATACTCATACAATCCATATCTGGTGGTAAATGCCATCTTGGGTATATCCTGCTCTCGAATCTTTAACTGATGGTATCCTGATCGTAGATCGATCTTGGAAAATACTTTAGCTCCTTGCAAGCGGTCAAACAAATCATTGATCTTCGGCAGTGGGTACTTGTTTTTGATGGTCACTTCATTCAATCCTCGGTAATCAACAACCATCCTTAGCGATCCATCTTTCTTCTCCACTAGAAGTACTGGTGATCCCCAAGGTGACGAACTTGGGCGAATATATCCTTTATCCAGTAACTCCTTGATCTGCTTCTTAATTTCCTCCAAATCCTTTGCGGGCATCCTGTACAGTCTCTTAGATATTGGCCCTGTGCCTGGCAAAAGTTCAATCAAAAACTCAATGTCTCTATCTGGTGGCATGCCTGGCAACTCTTCTGGAAATACATCCGGATAATCCTTCACCACTGGTACTTCCTCCTGTACAACTCCTGATAAGGAATTCACTTGAGTCCTCTTCGGCATATGCCGGGATACATACTTGATCCTTTTTCCTTCCGGGGTGGTAAGCAAAATCTTCTTGCTGGCACAATCGATGTTTCCTCCATACAACGATAGCCAATCCATTCCCAAAATCACATCCAAACCTTGTGATTCCAAAACAATGAGGTCTGAGGGGAAAACACTACCCATATTCTCATGAGACAAATTCAATCAATATCACTCAATCAATCCAAACAAGGCAAAACAATCGATCTAACTAGCGTTACAAAGTGCTTGAACTATACTATTAAATGGGGGAAAACTACTACTGATATGGTGGTCTACTAGAAATTCTGATCCGTTGAAGACTCCATGATGTCTGCTCCAGCTTCATCAATCCAGTCGTCTTCACTTGGTTCCGAGTCGGTGTCGTCGATGATGATGTAGTTATCCGGACAAGTGCATTCATCGACTTCTGCTTTTGGCACTGGATTTCCAACGAATGCTCCAATCTTATTCTCCAGGTCGTCAATCTTTCCTACTAGTGCGTTGATTTCCTCCAAGTAATCTTCGCGTGTAGCCTTGAGTTCTTCTTGGAGTTCCTTGATCTTTGTTAATGCCTTCTTCAGTTCTTCCTTGTCTGTGCACATCTGGTTCTCCTGGCGTCGAATATGTTGGTTCTGCTCCTGGATGAAAGCTGCAATTGATCCATCCTTCTTGGTCTTGATCATCTCCCATTGCGCGTCTCGACGTCCACAAATCTGATATATTGTATCCTTAAGCTCCTGGTGGTAGACTTCTCCAATGCGTCCCATGGCGATGTGTGCGGCCATGCTCTTCCCTAAACTCCAAGTTGGTGCTTCGAAAACCAATCTCATGGGTTCCGTAATTGGCATAAACGTCCTTCCTGGAATGATAACTTGAATCTTCCAGCTCTCCTCTTCAGGTAAAGTGGCGTTGTAGGTTCCGGTGATGCTTGGTATTCCTATGTTCAAGTACTTGGTGACTTCCTTCAAGTGTCGACCAAACGGCGTGTCTTTATCTGGTTGCATGAACTTGCTCCTTGCATTCGCCATTCCTAAAAGAGTAGAAAGTGGAGAGGGGTCAGAAATGAGAAGAGAGAAGCTTTCTAGGGCTTAAGCTTAGTGGTCGTGTCCTATAGTCAACGTGTGCTCTGATACCAACTTTGTAGCGACCAGACCTCAAATGGCCAGTGCTGATGTGCACCAGTGTCATCCCTGGATCAGTAATGCTGACACGCACAGTACAAATGGAGGATTTATAACAGAGTAGCAATCACACACTTATTACATCGAATAACTCCGAAGAGTTTGAGTATGATAAACATGGCCTAAGGCCATCTAACACGATAACAGCGGAAGACTTGGAAGATAAGTGAGTCCATCACTCCAGCGGCATCACTGAGTATAAGACCACGACCTAAGGCACCTTACTCGTCGTCTGAAAAGTCTGCAACATGAAACGTTGCAGCCCGAAAACGGGTCAGCACATAGGATATGCTGGCAAAGTAACACATAGAGAGTAATGAACAACAATAATGCTATACTACATGCATATATGGCTGGTGGAAAGCTCTATGGTTACAGTTTTGCGAAAAGCCAATTTTATCCTACTTCAAAGGAATAAATTTTATTTAACTATCATGGTGGTTGAAACATTGAGAAGGTACCTCCAACTCAATCCCAATTAGGTATCATCTTTAACCCAACAAAATTAATTATAAGTATCACGGTGATGAGATTCAAATGATAATCCAGATACTAGATACTCAAGTTGTCCATAACCGGGGACACGGCTAACCATGATTAGTTTGTACACTCTGCAGAGGTTTGCGCACTTTTCCCCACAAGACTCGATCGCCTCCGCTTGATT
>NW_025240291.1:0-3637 GCF_018294505.1 Triticum aestivum
TTCGAACAGCTTATCCACATAAATTATTCATGTTTAGCACCTTTACTTAAACTTTTGTTCCGTTACCGTATATTTGTTTCGCTTAAAAGAAACTTACTTAAATAGCATCATTTAGAAATTCCATCAGCATTTCTTCCTTTCAACCTTTGGAAGTTGTATGTTCGACCATATTGATCTCGTATAACAATTTATAACTAGTAATCATATTATTTCATCACCAATTTTATTCCCTTTTGATCCATCACTATAGATTTTCATTTCATTGAAAGCTGAAAACTTATTAATGAAGCGTCATTGACATATTCGGAAATCATTTCCACCATTTCATGATTCGTGGGTAGTCCGTGTATATTTATGCACCTCAGATAGCAACTTACCTATAGAAATTAGACAATTTGGTACAATTTTTAACCGTTTTGATCCATCATGTTAGATTTTCTATTTTGGCGAAACTGAATACTTGTTTAAATAACATTACCGCCAAGTGATAGAAGCCTTGATTCGTTTCATGTTTCGAAATTGCGTATGCCGCCATTTGAAAATCCAACAATAACTTATAAATGTAGGAGTCACATAATTTTTAGTAGTTTTTCATAACCTTTTAATTTATTACTATACATTTTCTCCTCCATTGAAACTCAGAACTCATTTAAATAGGACATTCAACAAATTATAAAAACCTTTTCATCATTCCATTCTTCGAGAGTAGTCTCGACCGCCGTATGGAAGTCGAACAGCTTATCCACATAAATTATTCATGTTTAGCACCTTTACTTAAACTTTTTATCCGTTACCGTATATTTTTTCGCTTAAAAGAAACTTACTTAAATAGCATCATTTAGAAATTCCATCAGCATTTCTTCCTTTCAACCTTTGGAAGTTGTATGTTCTATCATATTGATCTCGTATAACAATTTATAACTAGTAATCATATTATTTCATCATCAATTTTATTCCCTTCTGATCCATCACTATAGATTTTCATTTCATTGAGAAATGAAAACTTATTAATGAAGCGTCAGTGACATATTCCGAAATCATTTCCACCATTTCATGCTTCGAGGGTAGTCCATGCATCTATATGCAACTCAGATAGCAACTTACCTCTAGAAATTAGACAATTTGGTACAATTGTTAACCGTTTTGATCCATCATGGTAGATTTTCTATTTTGGCGAAACTGAATACTTGTTTAAATAGCATTACCGACAAGTGATAGAAGCCTTGATTCGTTTCTTGTTTCGAAATTGCGTATGCCGCCATTTGAAAATCCAACAATAACTTATAAATGTAGGAGTCACATAATTTTTAGTAGTTTTTCATAACCTTTGAATTTATTACTATACATTTTCTCCTCCATTGAAACTCAGAACTCATTTAAACAGGACATTCAACAAATTATAAAAACCTTTCGATCATTCCATTCTTCGAGAGTAGTCTCGACCGTCGTATGGAAGCCGAACAACTTATCCACATAAATTATTCATGTTTAGCACCTTTACTTAAACTTTTTATCCGTTACCGTATATTTGTTTCGCTTAAAAGAAACTTACTTAAATAGCATCATTTAGAAATTCCACCAGCATTTCTTCCTTTCAACCTTTGGAAGTTGTATGTTCGACCATATTGATCTCGTATAACAATTTATAACTAGTAATCATATTATTTCATCACCAATTTTATTCCCTTTTGATCCATCACTATAGATTTTCATTTCATTGAGAAATGAAAACTTATTAATGAAGCGTCAGTGACATATTCTGAAATCATTTCCACCATTTCATGATTCGAGGGTAGTCCGTGTATCTATATGCACCTCAGATAGAAATTTACCTATAGAAATTAGACAATTTGGTACAATTTTTAACCGTTTTGATCCATCATGGTAGATTTTCTATTTTGGCGAAACTGAATACTTGTTTAAATAGCATTACCGACAAGTGATAGAAGCCTCGATTCGTTTCTTGTTTCGAAATTGCGTATGCCGCCATTTGAAAATCCAACAAGAACTTATAAATGTAGGAGTCACATAATTTTTAGTAGTTTTTCATAACCTTTTAATTTATTACTATACATTTTCTCCTCCATTGAAACTCAGAACTCATTTAAATAGGACATTCCACCAATTATAAAAACCTTTCGATCATTCCATTCTTCGAGAGTAGTCTCGACCGCCGTATGGATTTCGAACAGCTTATCCACATAAATTATTCATGTTTAGGACCTTTACTTAAACTTTTGATCGGTTACCGTATATTTGTTTCGCTTAAAAGAAACTTACTTAAATAGCATCATTTAGAAATTCCATCAGCATTTCTTCCTTTCAACCTTTGGAAGTTGTATGTTCGACCATATTGATCTCGTGTAACAATTTATAACTAGTAATCATATTATTTCATCACCAATTTTATTCCCTTTTGATCCATCACTATAGATTTTCATTTCATTGAAAACTGAAAACTTATTAATGAAGCGTCATTGACATATTCCGAAATCATTTCCACCATTTCATGCTTCGTGGGTAGTCCGTGTATCTATATGCACCTCAGATAGCAACTTACCTCTAGAAATTAGACAATTTGGTACAATTGTTAACCGTTTTGATCCATCATGGTAGATTTTCTATTTTGGTGAAACTGAATACTTGTTTAAATAGCATTACCGACAAGTGATAGAAGCCTTGCTTCGTTTCTTTTTTCGAAATTCCGTATGCCGCCATTTGAAAATCCTACGATAACTTATATATGTAGGAGTCACATAATTTTTAGTATTTTTGATAACCTTTTGATTTATTACTTTACATTTTCTCCTTCATTGAAACTCAGAACTCATTTAAATACGACAATTGACACATTATAACAAACTTTCCAACATTCCATTCTGCGATTGTAGTCTCGAGCGCCGTATGGAAGCCGAACAGCTTATCCATATAAATTATTCATGTTTAGCACCTTTACTTAAACTTTTGATCCGTTACCGTATATTTGTTTCGATTAAAAGAAACTTACTTAAATAGCATCATTTAGAAATTCCATCAGCATTTCTTCCTTTCAACCTTTTGAAGTTGTATGTTTGACCATATTGATCTCGTATAACAATTTATAACTAGTAATCATATTATTTCATCACCAATTTTATTCCCTTTTGATCCATCACTATAGATTTTCATTTCATTGAAAACTGAAAACTTATTAATGAAGCGTCATTGACATATTCCGAAATCATTTCCACCATTTCATGATTCGAGGGTAGTCCGTGTATCTATATGCACCTCAGATAGCAACTTACCTATAGAAACTAGACTATTTGGTACAATTTTTAACCGTTTTGATCCATCATGGTAGATTTTCTATTTTGGCGAAACTGAATACTTGTTTAAATAGCATTACCGACAAGTGATAGAAGCCTTGATTCGTTTCTTGTTTCGAAATTGCGTATGCCGCCATTTGAAAATCCAACAATAACTTATAAATGTAGGAGCCACATAATTTTTAGTAGTTTTTCATAACCTTTTAATTTATTACTATACATTTTCTCCTCCATTGAAACTCGGAACTCATTTAAATAGGACATTCAACAAATTATAAAAACCTTTCGATCATTCCATTGTTCGAGAGTAGTCTCGACCGCCGTATGGA
>NW_025240292.1:0-3637 GCF_018294505.1 Triticum aestivum
GCCGTTCATATTCACTTTACATCTCCGAGTGGCCTATGTGTTTGCCAGAGTGTTGATAAATTTCCGTTCCGGCAAATTTCAGGCGCTCGATATGTCCTTTTTTAGCAAAGGTCATGCCGGATTTTTTCGTGAATTCTGGCATGACTTGTGCTAGAATATGTACAAGTTTAATCTTTGAATTATGAACGTAGGAAATGTCGTACTCGGACGACGACAGTGTCCCGGGGGAGTGTAGCTGGTGCCACAACGATCGAGGTATGTGCGACAGGTGCGTTCAGCTGGACGAAGATCGACACTTTAGCATTAAGCTCGAGGAGACCTTCGATTGTGAAACGATACGCAACAACGACAAGTGTTTTTTTCGTAATTAAGCACGACTTCAACTATCATGATATGGATTTTGAAGAAAATACACCTAAGGACCCATCATGATATGGATTTTGAAGTAAATCTGTGCAATGCTCAGAGCGTAACCCATTTTGGTTGCCAAAATTGGGAAGCACTTTGCAAAATGTATGCTTTTTATGAGGGTATGATTGTCACCATGGATCTTGGTGATCCTGACATTGAGCAAGACAATATGGACATTTTGGTCCTTGTTGATACGCTTCCGATTGTACCGCTATGTGAGTTTCTTAAACATAGTTATTAACTAATTTATATTGTTTATTTCAATATAGTTGATAGCTTATTTCCATTGACAGCTTATTTTGATTCTTCAAAGACTGTGTGGAAGATGGTAGATAAAACCTACTACACCGATGGCACTGAATTAACGTATAAAGAGAAAAATCATCTGATCGCATTTTGTACTCTTCTTGAGAATTATAATAAATATTATCGAACTCCTCTAAATTATGGTGAATACGTGCCAATAGTGCATGTGTTGAACCACGGTAACTTCTCTGGAGATACACTGGTAAGATTTTTTACTATTATGACATCCGTGCATCTTTTGCATACTTCTAAAACTAGTACATCATTGCTAACTACGAAGTTATTATTATGTTTTTCAACAAAAACTCCCGATGGATTGTGTGCCTCATTTGATGTCTCTGCATGGTCGCCTCTCAGTTCTGAACATACTGCCAGGTAAATCTACGGAGCTCACCTGTGCATATCGGATTTCTAAAACCCGTGAACACATGTTCATCAAAGAATGGAAGAAATGTATGGACATTCGCAAGGAGGTTCTTGGAAGTAACATTCAGCGAAAGGCAAGAATTGGAGACAGACTAATCTCCATTCTCCATAATGGAGAGTCAGGGGCTATCTTGTTTTTTTTGGTATTTTACCTTAGAAAATGTAGTAGGTCTTAATCGAATGTAATAGGTCCTATGAGGTACAATATGTTTATTATGTGGTAATGTGTTGATAGCGAGGAGTACTTGTGATTACGACTAGTGACCAATTTGCTATGTGATGTCATTGATGAAAACGATGATCTTGAGGAGGTATTATATGACAATGATGTATTATGATGATAAGTTGTTAATGATATGATGATGATGATGATATTATTATATCATTGGGTGAAAGAACCGCGGATTAGTTTCAAGTGGATGGACATCCACTTGAAGCTAGTCCACGGTTCTTTCACCCCGTGATGTAATAACTCATTATGATGTAAAAACAATCTCTAAATTCCCGTTGTATGAAAACTTGTGTAAAGGTGTATGAATACAACATGAAATAAAAAAAATACTAAATAATAGTAGTAGCGCGGGAAAGGAGAAGCACTACTACTAATTACCAGTAGCGCTGTTCTGACGAAGCGCTACTACTAAGTCAATTTAGCAGTAGCGTGGATCTAGGCGCGCTATTACTAAGCATTAGCTGTATCGCCTTATCAATAGCGCTCCTGCCCGCGTTACTGATAGGCCTAAAACCCGCGCTGCTGCTAGACTTTTCCCTATTAGTGTTACATGTCGTTGTGTTCTCCCCAGAACAAAGCACAGTCAAACATGCATACGTGAGTGGTCTCATAACCAAGACCAAATTCAGAAAGAGCACTCTTAGCTTTGTTGTAAGACCGGGGAAAAGCCAATTCTCGCAATGTCGTCGTTAAGCACTGATGGAATTGATTAAAAACATGTATTTGTGATAGAGTTGTACGACACGGACCTTTATAATGAATCACAACCTTGTCATGGTGTTGCATCCCTTGTGAAGATCTCGCGTTGCTTCTTCAAAGAGCTCTGCATACATCTTAGCTTCACCAGGACCTCGCTGCTCTGACTTGTATAGATCTTCTAAATTCACCTTGTATAGTTGAAGGACATACCATGTTAGTTTAGGTGAGTCTCAGTCTTTGAATCCTTATGCTGAATCAAATTAAGACAACGTCTACAAAGGCACAACATTGATTCATTTTTTTCCGCATGACCTCGCGCAAACTTCATGAACTCTTTAACAACATTCATGTATGGAGGGGTGAATTTTCTTGCATTAATAATCCAATCTCGACTCGGTGCATACAAACAATAATCCGACTGATAAAAGAAATCCTTTCAATTGGATAGAACAAGAAAAGACCTAAATATCAAACTGGAACTCACCGCTTCTTACTATTTCCTTGCCGTGCAACTCCCAAGCCCGTACGGCGTAACTGCGATTTCGTCGTCGGAACCACAATCACCACGAAAGGGAAACGAGCCTCCCCCTGCCGCAGCACTAACTCAGTTGACTAGAGCGAATAAAATGCTTTCATAATTGACGATATATGGAAAATTAGATATACATATTTGTTAAGTTAATACACTTTATTTTATTTTTCCTATTTATGTAATCATCTAACATTTCATACCCGCTTAAATCCATGACGGCACATATACATCACGAAATAATTCCGCCAGTATGGTAAGGCATGACATTAGACCTACTATTGCATGACAAAAAATTTGTGCGTCGTGCATTAACCGTAATGCATGACAAAAATTAAAATGATGTCGTGTATTAGGAATTTTGCGTGACGGTTTTGGATTTGTCGGCAGGCTAACCGGAAAGTCAAAAATGTAGTAGCGAAAACTGACATGGACGTGGACAAAATTTAGAACACTGGCATGGACGTGGCCGCCATTTGTAGCCTCCTTGCCAACTCAACTGAAGCCATGAAGGATCTTCCCGACCATTTTGAGGGCTCTCTTGTTAAGTTGCTAAGGTATAATACCATAAGTTGGTGAATCGGAATCTCTGCGAGCACCAATCACACGAGTGTTAGGTTCCCAACCTTTGCCATCATGGAGGCTTTTCAAGTAGGAAGATTGTCTGTGTAAAAAGCCTTGCTTGAAAGCCTCCTGATAGTGAGAGGTATACCAAGGTACTTAATGGGGAAGAATGCCAACTGACACTCCATAGCTGCCGCTCACAGAACATTTTTGCAAAGTTAGTATGCAACCCTAATGCGTGCCTGAAGAGCGCAAGGATGCTACAGATCATGCGCAACCCTGTCTCATCTTGGTAGCCGAAGATGACCACGTCGTCCTCCTAAAGAGAGATCGACAGGACCAAATCCTGGCATGCCACCCGCCAAAGGACCCCCAACTTTGTAGCCCTATTCAACAAATGTTTATGTGTTAATAACCAACACTAACAACTATGGCAACATGGGGTTTCCCCGTCTCAAGTCCATGTGATG
>NW_025240293.1:0-3637 GCF_018294505.1 Triticum aestivum
GGAGTCGGAATATACGCTTTGATGGAGTAATCAAAGTTTATGGGTTTATACAGAGTTTGTTAGAAACTTGTATTTACAATAAAGTGAGTGGGAGCACTACGACATTTCTGATAAGTATATGTGGATGACATATTGTTGATCCGAAATGATGTGGAATTTCTGGAAAGCATATAGGGTTATTTGAAAAGTGTTTTTAATAGAAAACCTGGATTAGGCTACTTGAACATTGAGCATCAAGATCTATGAGGATAGATCAAAAACGCTAAATGGTACTTTCAAATGAGCACATACCTTGACATGATCTTGAAGGTGTTCAAGATGGATCAGTCAAAGAAGGAGTTCTTGCCTGAGTTGTAAGGTATGAAGTTAAGACTTAAAGCTCGACCACGGCAGAAGAAAGAGAAAGGACGAAGGTCGTCCCCTATGCTCTTGTCATGGGCTCTATACGATATGCCATGCTGAGTACCGCACATAATGTGTGCCTTGCCACATGTCTGGCGAGAGGGTACAAAGATGATCTAGGAGTAGATCACCAGATAGCGGTCAAAATTATCCTTAGAGGAATAAGAATATGTTTCTCGGTTATGGAGGTGATAAAGAGTTCGACGTAAAGAGTTACGTAAAGAGCTTAACACCTATCCGGATAGCTCTGAGTAGAGATACCGGATACGTATAATGAAGCAATAATTTGGAATAAGCTCCAAGTAGAACAGTTATTTGAAATGGCTCCAAATATAGCACAGAGATTTGCGAAGTACATACGGATCTGAATGTTGCAGACCCGTTGACTAAAACCTCTCTCACAAGCAACATGATCAAACCCAGAACTCATTGAGTGTTAATCACATAGTGATGTGAACTAGATTATGAACTCTAGTAAACTCTTTGGATGTTGGTCACATGGCGATGTAACCTGTGAATGTTGATCACATGGCGATGTGAACTAGATTATTGACTCTAGTGCAAGTGGGAGACTGTTGGAAATATACCCTAGAGGCAATAATAAATTGATTATTATTATATTTCCTTGTTCGTGATAATCATTTATTATCCATGCTATAATTGTATTGATAGGAAACTCAGATACATGTGTGGATACATAGACAACATCATGTCCCTAGTAAGCCTCTAGTTGACTAGCTCGTTGATCAATAGATGGTTACGGTTTCCTGACCATGGACATTGGATGTCGTTGATAACGGGATCACATCATTAGGAGAATCATGTGATGGACAAGACCCAATCCTAAGCCTAGCACAAAGATCGTGTAGTTCGTATGCTAAAGCTTTTCTAATGTCAAGTATCATTTCCTTAGACCATGAGATTGTGCAACTCCCGAATACCGTAGGAATGCTTTGGGTGTGCCAAACGTCACAACGTAACTAGGTGGTTATAAAGGTACACTATGGGTATCTCCGAAAGTGTCTGTTGGGTTGGCACGAATCGAGACTGGGATTTGTCACTCCGTGTGACGGAGAGGTATCTCTGGGCCCACTCGGTAGGACATCATCATAATGTGCACAATGTGATCAAGGAGTTGATCACGGGATGATGTGTTACCGAACGAGTAAAGAGACTTGTCGGTAACGAGATTGAACAAGGTATCGGGATACCGACGATCGAATCTCGGGCAAGTACAATACCGCTCGACAAAGGGAATTGCATACGGGATCGATTGAATCCTCGACATCGTGGTTCATCCGATGAGATCATCGTGGAACATGTGGGAGCCAACATGGGTATCCAGATCCCACTGTTGGTTATTGACCGGAGAACGTCTCGGTCATGTCTGCATGGTTCCCGAACCCGTAGGGTCTACACACTTAAGGTTCGATGACACTAGGGTTATAAAGGAAGTTTGTATGTGGTTACCGAATGTTGTTCGGAGTCCCGGATGAGATCCCGGACGTCACGAGGAGTTCCGGAATGGTCCGGAGGTAAAGATTTATATATGGGAAGTCATCATATGGTCACCGGAATAATTTGGGGGGTTGCCGGTATTGTACCGGGACCACCGAAGGGGTTCCGGGGGTCCACCGGGAGGGTCCACCTGCCCCGGAGGGCCCTATGGGCTGTATGTGGAGAGGGACCAGCCCCTTAGTGGGCTGGGCGCCTCCCCCCCTAGGGCCCATGCGGCTAGGGTTTGGGGGAACCCTAAAGGGGGGCCGCCCCTTGCCTTGGGGGCAAGGCAACCGCCCTGGCCGCCGCCCCCTCCTCAGATGGGATCTGAGGGGGCCGGCCCCCCTCTCCCTTGCCCCTATATATATGAGGGGGTGGGAGGGCAGCCGCACCAATGTTCTGGCGCAGCCTCCCCCTCTCCCAAGTCCTTCTCCTCTCCCGCGGTGCTTGGCGAAGCCCTGCAGGATTGCCACGCTCCTCCACCACCACCACGCCGGCGTGCTGCTGCTGGATGGAGTCTTTCTCAACCTCTCCCTCTCTCCTTGCTGGATCAAGGCATGGGAGACGTCACCGGGCTGTACATGTGTTGAACGCGGAGGTGCCGTCCGTTCGGCACTTGGTCATCGGTGATTTGGATCACGGCGAGTACGACTCCATCAACCCCGTTCACTTGAACGCTTCCACTTAGCAATCTACAAGGGTATGTAGATGCACTCTTCTTCCCCTCGTTGCTGGTTTCTCCATAGATAGATCTTGGTGACACGTAGGAAAATTTCGAATTTCTGCTACGTTCCCCAACACTGGCGCCCCCGCCGTTGGCGCCCGCGGCCCCAGCAGCGCCCCCGGAGCCCCCGACATTGGCGCCCGCGGCCCCCCGGCACCCCCGACATTGGCGCCCGCGGGCCCCCTGGCGCCGCCGGTACCCGCAGCCCCCTCGGCGCCTGTGGCCGGTCCGGTCACCTGCACCCGTACGGGCGTTTTTCGCCTGAGCTCGCGCTACGCCTCGGATGACTACGTCCATGCGGCGTCCACCTCTGAGCCGTCGCCATTGCCGTCCGCTGTTCGAGCCGCTCTTCGTGACCCGCTGTGGATGGCTGCGATGCAAGAGGAGTTTGACGCCCTGTTGCGCAACCGGACGTGGCAGCTTGTTCCCCGTCCCCGGCACGCCAACATGATTACCGGGAAGTGGGTCTTTAAACACAAGCTCCATCCTGATGGCACCCTTGATCGCTACAAAGCGCGCTGGGTCGTTCGTGGCTTCCGACAGCGTGCTGGCATCGACTTCACCGACACCTTTGCTCCGGTCGTCAAGCCCGGCATGATACGCACAGTTCTCCACCTTGCGGTCTCCCGTGCTTGGCCGGTGCACCAGATGGACGTCTCCAACGCCTTCCTCCATGGTCACCTCGAGGAGCAGGTCTTCTGCCAGCAGCCCACCGGGTTTGTTGACCCGGCGCTTCCCGACCACGTGTGCCTGCTTTCACGGTCCTTGTACGGACTCAAGCAGGCTCCGCGCGCTTGGTACCAGCGTATCGCGGCGTTTCTCCACCAGCTCGGGTTCCGCTCTACCCGCCCGGACGCCTCGCTCTTCGTCTATCATCAGGGCTCTGACACAGCCTACTTGCTGCTCTATGTCGACGACATCATCCTGACGTCATGTACGACTGGTCTCCTTAGTCAGCTCACAGCTTGTCTTCGTGCTGAGTTCGCCATCAAGGACTTGGGTCCTTTGCACTGC
>NW_025240294.1:0-3637 GCF_018294505.1 Triticum aestivum
CTGAACTTCTGCTTCGCTGGGTCTAGGTATCTGCTTATCTTCCCCGCGTAACCGTAAGGAAGTTTTACTCCTACGAGGCAGGTGAAAAACTGCTCGATCTCCTCCTGACTTAGAGTGAAGCACGCGGGAGGGTAGTCATTTCCGGTCTTCTTGGCCTTCTTGCCTTTGCGACGACTTTCCGTGTCCTGCTTCGCCTCAACATCATCATCATCATGATCATCATATATAGTGTGAAGCTCCTGCCTGATGCCCATTGATTTCAAGTCTGCCCTTGCTTTCGGCCCATCTTTGGTCCTCTCTGGCATGTTGAGCAGGGTGCCAAGCAGACTCTCGCACACGTTCTTCAAGGCTGTGAGGCACACGGTGGATCTTCCAGTACGGGAAGTCCCAGAAAATAGACCTCGTTTTCCATACCTTCAGCAGCGGCTCTGGCGCCTTTCGCTTCTTTCCCAGCTCTGGCGCCTTTTGATTCTTTCCCGGCAGTGGGCAGTCTTTCCAATTTTTCAACAGCTCATCTATTTCCTCGTCGCTCCTCGTACGCGGGCGTCCTCGGGGTTCGGTTTCACCATCGAACAGATCCTTGCGTTTTCTCCACGGGTCATCGTCGCGAAGCCACCTTCGATGTCCCATGAACACGGTTTTCGAAGACCCGGGATCTCTATCTAGCTGGCAATACGTTGTGTCATCCATGCACCTGACACATCCAGAAAATCCGTGGACCACCTGCCCCGCGACATATCCGTAACCGAGATAGTCGTGCACCGTCGTGAGCAACGCGGCTCTCATAGGGAAATATTCTTTCTCTACGGCGTCCCACGTATTGGCTGGCATTTTCCACAGCGTGTCAAGCTCCTCTTTTAGTAGCCCCAGATACAGATTGATGTCGTTCCCTGGTTGTTTCGGTCCTTCAATTAGCATACTCATGTGAATGTACTTCCTCTTCATGCACAACCAGGGGGGAAGGTTGTACATCCACACAAACACAGGCCAGGTGCTATGTGTGCTTCTCTAGCTGCCAAACGGATTGACTCCATCGGTGCTCGCGCCCAGCACGATGTTCCTTGGATCGTTCCCAAATTCTGGGTCTTCGAAGTTCAACGCTTGCCACTGGCTCGCATCCTTAGGGTGACTCAGCATCTTATCTTTTTTATCTATCTCCGGATCATTTGCGTCATCTTATCGCTTCTTCTCCTCCCTATCCGCGTGCCAACGCAGGAGCTTTGCTACCTTAGGGTCCGCGAAATACTGCTGCAGACGAGGAGTGATCGGAAAGTACCACACCACTTTTTGAGGAGCTTTCTTCCTCTTCTTGTATCGAGTGACGCCGCACACCGGACATATGGTACACTCCGCGTGCTCGTCCCGATAAATGATGCAATTGTTCATGCACACATGGTATTTCACGTGCGGTAAATCCAGAGGACACACGATTTTCTTCGCCTCCTCCAAACTGGTCGGGCACTTGTTCCCCTGCGGAAGACGTTCGTGCCAGAATGACATGTTCTCGTCGAAGCATGCGTCGGTCATTTTGTGTTTTACCTTCATCTCCAGAGCCATGAGCGTTACTTTTAGGCGGGTATCCTCGGGCCTGCATCCTTTATACAATGGAGTGACCGCGTCTAACTCAAGTTGATCCATCTTGGCTTTCTCTCGGGCGGCAGCTCTTGCGTTATCCGTCTGTTTGAGAAGCAGCTCTTGAATATGATGGTCCTGCACCTAGCCCATCGATGGTCCAGCGTCGTCTGCTCCGCCGGCATCATCATCTTCATGATCATGCCCGTCGTCTGCTCCGGCATCTTCCTCGTCATCATGTCTTGCCCGGCCCGCCCGATCATCTCCTGGGGATTCTTCGTCTTCTCGCCCGCCCGAGCCGCGGTGGTTGTCTTGCTGCCCTTCCTCATTTCTTGCCCGGCCCCCATGGACGACTTCGTAGTCATCTTCATCACCTTGCCACCGATAGCCATCCATGAAACCACGCAAGAGCAGGTGGTCCCGCACCTGCCCGGATTCCGGGTCCGCAATAAGGCTCTTCAGCTTGCATCTTCGACACGGACATCTTATCTCCGTCTCGTTCTTTTGAAGCATCTCGGCTTTCGCGGACCTCAAAAACCTATTCACGATGCCTTCGGTCATCATGCGGACCATGGTCGCCTGCGGGATAGAGCAAAACGATATTTTAGAACCAAGAAAAAATTTGGCATGACTTTCCCTAAAAATTGGACCAAAAAGAATGCTTAATGCCAAAATTCTCGCCGAAACGGAAATGAATCAACATTCCGGCAAAATATTGGCAACTATCGCATTTCAAATACAGGTACACCTCCAAACACAAACACATATGCAACACCACAAACATATGCAACACCACGAACATACATAGATCGAGCTAGGACATAAAAAGTGCATGTGCACATTGTTGTAGGGAGAACAACATAAATATAGCTTCCCCCATTACTTACCTATCAAAACAAGGTAATTTAACCACTTAAATTGAATAAATCTATGGTGGAAATGAGGTGAAAAAGAGGAGGCACCCGAGACAAGGAGGAGGTGGAGAGAATGAATCTAGTGTTAATCCCATCTATAGCTCTTTTTCTAGTAGTGAAAGTTGTAGCTGCAACTAGGTCTTCTCCTCGTGTTGCTTCCAAGGACACGAAAGATGATTTTAAAGACTCGCCCGTGGTCACTTCTCCAATGGTTGTTGTGCAAGATAATGCCCCTGTGAGGAATTCACCAGATGCTGGTTTTGGAGCTGTGGAAGAGCTTGCGGCAGCAGCCACTATTACTCAAGTGGTAGAAGAAATTGCCAATGTTATTATTGGCACTGAAGCTAAAACTTTTGCTGATCAACCTCAAGGAATTGCTCCTACAATGAGCGCTGCTGTAGCTGAAACTTCTGCTGATCAAGATCAAGGAATTGCTCCTCCAATGAGCGCTGGCGCAGCTAAAACTTCAACTGATCAAGATCTAGGAATTGCTCCTCCAATGAGCGCTGCCGTAGCTGAAGATGCCCAAGCTCCTGTCAAAATACCATGTGTTGTTCAAGATCAAGTTGAATCTGCCCAATCCAATGTGGCAGAACCAGTTGAAACTGAAGATGCAGTGTTTGTTGAAGCTCAACCTGGAGATGACCAAGTCGCCGCCCAAGAATTCAGCATTAATGCAGATGTAGAAGATGTTGTTGCTGAGAGGGCCTACTAGGATTTCACCCCACCAGCTTTCTCTCTTGGCCTAGATTTTGGCCCCACACAGCCAGGACCAGATATTAATACGACGGCCGCAGTCCCAGCTGCAGTACCAACACCGCCCCCAGCGGTTGTTTCGACAACTCAAGCACCAGCAGTGGTCCCAGCGGTTAACAATGCTCCCCAAGACTGAGCAACAGCATCCCCAATTGATCATATGGCGACAGCACCACGAGATTTAAAGAATGCAGGAGATAATCCTATTGACTCCAAGGCATTTTCATGCTCGCCTGCTGACCTTGGTAAGTGAAGGCATATATGTGTCTTCGCTTTATCACAAAAGAGTGATGGGATGGATGTCTGCTTTTCAAAGACCTTTTTTATGCTTTTAGTTTGATCCTTGTGTGTATATTTATGCTCTTATTATCCTATGCATGGACAACCCCCCCCCC
>NW_025240295.1:0-3637 GCF_018294505.1 Triticum aestivum
CTGACCGAGATTCAGATCCGATTGGTGTCATGATACCTCAGACTCAGGATGTCCGAGAAGAAAAGGTGCGACACATATCGACGAAATGACATTGCAAGATTCTCGGGAAATTGAACTATGGGAGCGGGTTCCTGAAACAATAGTTCATCATTAAACCAAGGAGAGGATGAGGAGGTGGCTGATGGGCTCAGCGTCAATTCATCGAGAATTCCAAACGGATGGATTTCCACCATTAAGTGAACAAGGAGATAACATTTGTCAGATCAAATGATATAAGGAAGTATGCTCGAGGAAAACATACACAATTAAACATTGGTTGAAGGGTGCGCCCGAAGTACGGGTTGGGTTGCACGACCAATGTTAGAATGGTGATTCAATTAGCGAAGGACTTAGAATGAACTATCGCCCATTCACTTCAAAGCAATAGGGTTGCTAGAAGTTTTGGATTCACACGTCATAGCTCCATTGTCGGTATTCCGGTTGAAAACAATACGGGGACCAAGGATGGTATTTCTCATCATCAATTCAATTGATATCCTAGATGAGCTCTGAATGTTGATGATCACGACACCTTTGTCGCGAGAGTTCATGAAGATGTAATCGATCGGCGACGACATCAAGTCAGGTAATGATGAAGTGAAAGGTTATTGGAACCAAGGGTACGACACAACTCGAAACCAAGCTTGTTGTTTAAGGCGAAATGGTATGACGATGAGGATCGACGTAAGGTTAGTTCATCATCAAAAATTGTGCTCCGAGAAGAAGGACCGGGTAGCACAGTTAAAATCATCACGACAATGATATAGCCAAACAGGCTAGGAATGGCGTGATCGGGTACAAACTCGTACTTATAGAAGCTTACTGAAGAGTTGTTGAACGTAGTGCGGACTCGGTTCAGTTATCGGTGTCTTTGAGTGTTTAATAACTCAAAGCCGGCGAAAAATTGGAATCAGTGGGAAGGTAGCACTTGATGAAGAACTCATAAAAAGTTATGCAGTCCCATGATAATCTCGAGATACCAGGGGGGTAATACTCGACACAAGATCAAAGTAAAGGTTGGACTGGTGTATTGATCCATAGAAGACAATTGTTTTAACCTGTCGGAGAAATGAGATCAAAGAAGAACAATCATGGTCGGAACCACGATTGCAAAAGGCCAGATCCTAGATATAAGAAAAACTTATGCCAAGGGAATAATTAATTCAAGAGAAGCTCTAATGATAAGATCTACATCGTGTCCATGGGCATGAACACAAGTTCAAGGTCGACTCCCACTTCTCCGATGCATAGGTTTTCATTCACTTCTCACGTTCGATGAAGTTGCAGTGTTGAAATTTTATCTGGCGAAGCACCAGAAGAGAGTTCACACATATCAAGGAAGGCATAGGTTCAACCCATCGTGGCATCTTAGAATCATATACCAAAATCTTTAGGAGTAATTAACTCAAGCTCGAAGGCAGAGCATTGTTGGTCAAGCAGAGGATACAATGTACCAAAGGCATTATGTATCAGGGGAAAGAGCTCACAAGGTGATTAATTATGAAGGACATAAAATCCAACAAAGGAACCGATGGTCCACAACGGAGCTGGTGTGGGTATCGGTACTCTATCAAAGGAAGAAGGAATGCAAGTGCACCGGATTATAGAAACAACTGACTAACTCAATTGTCAAATGCAAAGGAATTATGATTCCCAAATCAAGGGATCAGAAGCAATGCTCTGATTAGGGGTGGATAAGTTGAATAGCCTTAGGGTACAATCAAAGACAATTCGATTGGTCGAGAACCAATTCCAGTTAAAAGAATGGCAGCTTAGCCGGAAAAGTAATTTATAAGGATCAATGATGATTGCGTGTATTCGCAAACATATTGAGTCAACAGACTCAAAATGATAATGACAAGGAATGTCATTAAGACTACGAGACTTATGGGATTAACCATAATGCAAGCAAGCAAGAATTTCAAGAGCCAAAGGCTCCAGAGGATTTTCGGAAGATCGAATATTATTTTGAAGACTTTTGTGAAACACATGAACAACTGGGGATAAGCGGATACTCGACAAGTGCGAGAATTATCCATAGGGGTATTCAGGTGACAAGGAATTGCAAGACAGTAGGCACAAGATATTCTCGGATCAATAGAGAGAATTTCGGGGTATCTTGTAATAACAAGATCAACTGGGAATAAAAGTAAGAACGTCAAGTGTATGTATTTATCCATAGGGATATTTCGATGGTAGGGAATTGCAAAAGCAACGGGCACAAAGTCTCAAAAGAGTTTCGGCGAGTAACTTCGAAATCTTCTGGTGCAGTCGGCGATCACCTGGACTGAAGGGGCTCTCCGGGAGAAAGTATTTTCGAGAAACTAAAGTCAGATTTTAGTAGAAATCGTTTAACCCGAGTAGAAGAGAGTTCAGAGTCCCAGAGTAAAGGTCGAGGAGTAA
The DNA here is from genome assembly GCF_018294505.1 of Triticum aestivum. NCBI lineage: Eukaryota > Viridiplantae > Streptophyta > Magnoliopsida > Poales > Poaceae > Triticum > Triticum aestivum. Next base: position 2,443 of record NW_025240295.1, read on the forward strand.
AAGATCCTAATACCTCCCGATGGCGACGTGGGCCCATGGGCCACACAGCCATGTTAGTAAAAGTTTTTCAACGACTAGACTCGACTTCGGCCAAGGAGTGTGGAAGGGGGATTCCTACAGGCAGTCGGCTCTGATACCAACTTGTGACGCCCCCGATTCAATCGTACACTAATCATGCACGCAAATGTGTACGATCAAGATCAGGGACTCACGGGAAGATATCACAACACAACTCTACAAATAAAATAAGTCATACAAGCATCATAATACAAGCCAGGGGCGTCGAGGGCTCGAATACAAGTGCTTGATCATAGACGAGTCAGCGGAAGCAACAATATCTGAGTACAGACATAAGTTAAACAAGTTTGCCTTAAGAAGGCTAGCACAAACTGGGATACAGATCGAAAGAGGCGCAGGCCTCCTGCCTGGGATCCTCCTAACTACTCCAGGTCGTCGTCGGCGGGCAACACGTAGTAGTAGGCACCTCCGGTGTAGTAGGGGTCGTCGTCGACGGTGGCGTCTGACTCCTGGACTCCAGCATCTGGTTGCGACAACCAGAAAGAAAGGAAAGGGGGAGAAAAGGGGGAGAAAGCAACCGTGAGTACTCATCCAAAGTACTCGCAAGCAAGGAACTACACTACATATGCATGGGTATATGTGTAAAGGGGCCATATCAGTGGACTGAACTGCAGAATGCCAGAATAAGAGGGGGATAACTAATCCTGTCGAAGACTATGCTTCTGGTCACCTTCGTCTTGCATCAAGTATAAGAGAGTAGATTGAAGTCCTCCAAGTAGCATCTCCTAGCATAATCCTACCCGGCGATCCCCTCCTCATATCCCTGAGGTAGAGCGACCACCGGTTGTATCTGGCACTTGGAAGGGTGTGTTTTATTAAGTGTCCGGTTCTAGTTGTCATAAGGTCAAGGTACAACTCCAAGTCGTCCTGTTACCGAAGATCACGGCTATTCGAATAGATTAACTTCCCTGCAGGGGTGCACCACATAGCCCAACACGCTCGATCCCATTTGGCCGGACACACTTTCCTGGGTCATGCCCGGCCTCGGAAGATCAACACGTCGCAGCCCCACCTAGGCACAACAGAGAGGCCAGCACGCCGGTCTAAACCTAAGCGCACAGGGGTCTGGGCCCATCGCCCATAGCACACCTGCACGTTGCGTACGCGGCCGAAAGCA
>NW_025240296.1:0-3637 GCF_018294505.1 Triticum aestivum
GGCGTCACAGAACCCCACCTTGATCAATAAAGCTTTCATCTTATATTCGCAATATCCAGATTGCAATCTCAGTTTCTTGCTTGTTCTTCGTTTGCTCGCAGGAAACAGACCCTCGTGGTCAGGTTGATCGTGCTCCGGCGTGGTCAATAACCTCTCGGAGTTGGTTTAGCGATTGCTAAGGCGCGACGTCCTCGCACGTTCGTAGTCGGATCGTCAAAGTCGACTTCCACCAAAGCGAAATCCACCATCTCATCGAAAGACGGGACACCTTTGCCTCTATCAAAAACATTGAGCGTATGAATGCTAAATATAAACTTGCTAGAGATAAGGGTAGAAAACATGTTGTGTTTGCACCTGGAGATCTTGTTTGGTTACATTTGCGTAAGTATAGATTTCCTAATTTGCGCAAATCAAAGCTAATGCCACGTGCTGATGGTCCTTTTAAGGTGTTAGAGAAAATAAATGATAATGCATACAAACTTGAGCTACCTACAAATTTTGGGGTTAGTCCCACTTTTAACATTGTAGATTTGAAGCCTTATTTGGGTGAGGAAGATGAGCTTCCGTTGAGGACGACTTCATTTCAAGAAGGGGAGGATGATGAGGACATCAATACCATTGTTACACCCACGTCCCCTGCTTCTATACATACTGGACCAATTACTAGAGCTCACGCATGCCAATTAAATTACCAGGTACTTTCGTTTCTTGGTAACGATTCTAATGTTCATGAGAATATGATGTTGCCTAAATTGGATACATTTGTTTTGCTTACAAATGAAGGGACTAGCTTGGACAAGAAAAATGAACCTTGGAGCAAGTTCAAGCATGGAGATGATGGCTTGCGCAAGGGGAACAAGAACGAAGTTACAAGTGATGATTCCAAGACTTTGAAGCCACCATAATGAGTGCATGAAGCCTTGGACGAAATATACAAGTTGCCCCTTCACAAATTTCGTCGATAGGCTCTCCTAGGTGATGTGTCTCCTTATTTTTGGGCCAGGGCCATGTAATTTCGAAATACTTGATTATAGGTTGTTTTAAGAGTCAGTATGTGTGGGGAAACAAGAGTTAGGGTTGGTTTCAGACCCCTCCTCCAAGAGCCACGAAATTACCCCTCTCTCCTCCATATATACAGCCCTTAGGGCATCGTTTAGACTTTGGGTTTTGTTTAGATTAAAAGTTCGCCATAGCTGCAACTTCGCGTACTTCATTCGTGTTCAACGACCAGACCAAGATGTCACAGAACCCCACCTTAATCAATAAAGCTTTCATCTTATATTCGCAATATCCAGATTGCAATCTCAGTTTCTTGCTTGTTCCTCGTTTGCTCGCAGGAAACAGACCGTCGTGGTTCAGTTGATCGTGCTCCGACGTGGTCAATAACCCCTCAGAAGTTGGTTTAACGATTGCTAAGGCGCGACGTCTCGCACGTTCGTAGTCGGATCATCAAGGTCGACTCCCACACAAAATGATAGCCACCATCTCATCGAAACATCGGGACACCTTTGCCTCTATCACCCTCGGCCCACCCATCTACTTCTACAGAAGAAATCTGAAGATCGGCATGTAGGATGCTTGCCTGCTTCCAGACCGTGCCTTCAGATGTTATCCGTCGTAGCACATGTCGCACGTCCGGAGTCTTTCCTTCAAACACAATTGAGTTTTGATGCTTCCATTGCTCCCACATGACCAGTACCTAGATGGCGCGTGCTTTCTTGGCATATCTTCCAAGCTGTGTTGCCCGTGTGATGTCGATAGCTCATCTCCCTCCGCTGGTGCTAGGCCGATCATGCCCACAATTAGGCCTACCTTGGTCCACACTTCCCTCGCAAATACACATTTGGTCAGGAGGTGATTAATAGTTTCATCGTCTTGGTCGCAAAAAGGGCAAGTGTCTTGATGTGGGAGACCTCGCCTTGCTAGCCTGTCCGACATCCACACTCTATCCTTAGGCGCTAGCCATGCAAACAAACGGCAGCGCAGGGGGGCATTTGACGACCATGTGAAGTTTGTCATGGGTGAATCCTCTTGGGTAGTGAACCTGGCCGCGTAGGCCGATCTGATCGAGAATTGGCCATCCTTCTCCCACAACCATGTCAGTTGGTTCGGCCGTTGTGCATCCAGGCTTGTCCTTTACACCTGTGTCCATACTTGCAGGAATTGGACTAACTTGCCCTCGTTCATGCCCGGCCCAACGTCGCAGGCCCATGTTGTTCTAGGACTGCGTCCACAACTGTTCTCGAGCGCTTCACCTTCCTTGGTACCTTTGCATATATCTCCGGAGCCAGCTCCTGCAGGCGATAGCTATTGCACCATATGTCCTCCCAGAATAAGGTCGTCCGACTGTCACCAAGAGACGTTCTTACCACCGCTTGAAATAGGTCTCTTGCCTCTTCCGGTATACTGAACTTGAACTCCACCCACAGTCTAGATGTGTCCGCCCTCTGAAGCCATAACCACTTCACTTGAAGTGCCACATTCATCCACTTAAGGTTTGTCACCCCTAGCCCGCTAGCCCATCTTGGTCGGCACAGCGTCTCCCATGCGACCACACATTTCCACCTCCAGCATCTTCTTTTCCACGCCATAGGAAACCTCTGCATATTTTCACCATTGCCTTGAGCGTTTTTGCTGCAAGTGGCAAGCATGGAGTGTACTCAAATAGCGGGCAAGACCGATAGTACTAGAATCAGTCTACTGCTCTTGGGCAGGGATGTTGCCTTCCAAAATGGCAGGCGCGTTGCAAGTTGCTCTACCAGGTCTAAAACTGTGCTACACTTTGCTTCTGAATAGACAGTGGTAGTCCAAGGTATAGGCATGGGAAGGTGGCAGTCATGCACCCCAACATTCCAGACAAAAGTTGCATGTCCTCTAGAGTGCATCTGATCGGCAGGGTAGAGCTTTTCTGTTTGTTTACCCTAAGAACCGAGGCGTGTCCAAACAGATCTAAGATTGACGAGCAAGTCAAGATATCTCTTTCATTTGGCTTCAAGAATATCATCACGTCATCAGCATACATGGAGATCCGATGTTTCAATCCAGTCCTCGCCAGGGGGCAGCAAATCCACTGTTGTTGCGTGCTCAAACAATCTCTGAAGTGGCTCCATGAAAAGTATGAACAACATGAGTGAGAGGGGGCTTCCTTGTCTTAAACCTTGGCAATTGAAGATTGTTTCCCCAGGGATTCCGTTCACCGAGATTCTGGTGGATGCTGTCGCGAGTAAACCACAGATCCAGGATATCCACCTTGCGTCGAAGCCCATCTGTGTCAGCACTGAGCAAGAACGGCCACTGAACGGAGTCGAAAGCTTTAGATATGTCTAGCTTGACGAGGACCGTGGGGGTCCTTTAGAGCGTGTAATCTGCATGTCGTTGATACGTCACCAACGTATCTATAGTTTTTGATTGTTCCATGTTGTTATATTATCAATCTTGTATGTTTTATAATCATTTTACAGTCATTTTATATCATTTTTTGGTACTAACCTATTGACATAGTGCCAAGTGCCAGTTGTTCTTTTTGCATGTTTTTTACATCGTGGAAAATCAATACCAAACGGAGACCAAATGCAACGAAACTTTACGGAGATTTTTTATGGACCAAAAGACACCTAATGGGCCAAGGCTGTGCCTA
>NW_025240297.1:0-3637 GCF_018294505.1 Triticum aestivum
GGGGGGGGGGTTGTCCATGCATAGGATAATAAGAGCATAAATATACACACAAGGATCAAACTAAAAGCATAAAAAAGGTCTTTGAAAAGCAGACATCCATCCCATCACTCTTTTGTGATAAAGCGAAGACACATATATGCCTTCACTTACCAAGGTCAGCAGGCGAGCATGAAAATGCCTTGGAGTCAATAGGATTATCTCCTGCATTCTTTAAATCTCGTGGTGCTGTCGCCATATGATCAATTGGGGATGCTGTTGCTCAGTCTTGGGGAGCATTGTTAACCGCTGGGACCACTGCTGGTGCTTGAGTTGTCGAAACAACCGCTGGGGGCGGTGTTGGTACTGCAGCTGGGACTGCGGCCGTCGTATTAATATCTGGTCCTGGCTGTGTGGGGCCAAAATCTAGGCCAAGAGAGAAAGCTGGTGGGGTGAAATCCTAGTAGGCCCTCTCAGCAACAACATCTTCTACATCTGCATTAATGCTGAATTCTTGGGCGGCGACTTGGTCATCTCCAGGTTGAGCTTCAACAAACACTGCATCTTCAGTTTCAACTGGTTCTGCCACATTGGATTGGGCAGATTCAACTTGATCTTGAACAACACATGGTATTTTGACAGGAGCTTGGGCATCTTCAGCTACGGCAGCGCTCATTGGAGGAGCAATTCCTAGATCTTGATCAGTTGAAGTTTTAGCTGCGCCAGCGCTCATTGGAGGAGCAATTCCTTGATCTTGATCAGCAGAAGTTTCAGCTACAGCAGCGCTCATTGTAGGAGCAATTCCTTGAGGTTGATCAGCAAAAGTTTTAGCTTCAGTGCCAATAATAACATTGGCAATTTCTTCTACCACTTGAGTAATAGTGGCTGCTGCCGCAAGCTCTTCCACAGCTCCAAAACCAGCATCTGGTGAATTCCTCACAGGGGCATTATCTTGCACAACAACCATTGGAGAAGTGACCACGGGCGAGTCTTTAAAATCATCTTTCGTGTCCTTGGAAGCAACACGAGGAGAAGACCTAGTTGCAGCTACAACTTTCACTACTAGAAAAAGAGCTATAGATGGGATTAACACTAGATTCATTCTCTCCACCTCCTCCTTGTCTCGGGTGCCTCCTCTTTTTCACCTCATTTCCACCATAGATTTATTCAATTTAAGTGGTTAAATTATCTTGTTTTGATAGGTAAGTAATGGGGGAAGCTATATTTATGTTGTTCTCCCTACAACAATGTGCACATGCACTTTTTATGTCCTAGCTCGATCTATGTATGTTCGTGGTGTTGCATATGTTTGTGGTGTTGCATATGTGTTTGTGTTTGGAGGTGTACCTGTATTTGAAATGCGATAGTTGCCAATATTTTGCCGGAATGTTGATTCATTTCCGTTTCGGCGAGAATTTTGGCATTAAGCATTCTTTTTGGTCCAATTTTTAGGGAAAGTCATGCCAAATTTTTTCTTGGTTCTAAAATATCGTTTTGCTCTATCCCGCAGGCGACCATGGTCCGCATGATGACCGAAGGCATCGTGAATAGGTTTTTGAGGTCCGCGAAGGCCGAGATGCTTCAAAAGAACGAGACGGAGATAAGATGTCCGTGTCGAAGATGCAAGCTGAAGAGCCTTATTGCGGACCCGGAATCCGGGCAGGTGCGGGACCACCTGCTCTTGCGTGGTTTCATGGATGGCTATCGGTGGCAAGGTGATGAAGATGACTACGAAGTCGTCCATGGGGGCCGGGCAAGAAATGAGGAAGGGCAGCAAGACAACCACCGCGGCTCGGGCGGGCGAGAAGACGAAGAATCCCCAGGAGATGATCGGGCGGGCCGGGCAAGACATGATGACGAGGAAGATGCCGGAGCAGACGACGGGCATGATCATGAAGATGATGATGCCGGCGGAGCAGACGACGCTGGACCATCGATGGGCTAGGTGCAGGACCATCATATTCAAGAGCTGCTTCTCAAACAGACGGATAACGCAAGAGCTGCCGCCCGAGAGAAAGCCAAGATGGATCAACTTGAGTTAGACGCGGTCACTCCATTGTATAAAGGATGCAGGCCCGAGGATACCCGCCTAAAAGTAACGCTCATGGCTCTGGAGATGAAGGTAAAACACAAAATGACCGACGCATGCTTCGACGAGAACATGTCATTCTGGCACGAACGTCTTCCGCAGGGGAACAAGTGCCCGACCAGTTTGGAGGAGGCGAAGAAAATCGTGTGTCCTCTGGATTTACCGCACGTGAAATACCATGTGTGCATGAACAATTGCATCATTTATCGGGACGAGCACGCGGAGTGTACCATATGTCCGGTGTGCGGCGTCACTCGATACAAGAAGAGGAAGAAAGCTCCTCAAAAAGTGGTGTGGTACTTTCCGATCACTCCTCGTCTGCAGCAGTATTTCGCGGACCCTAAGGTAGCAAAGCTCCTGCGTTGGCACGCGGATAGGGAGGAGAAGAAGCGATAAGATGACGCAAATGATCCGGAGATAGATAAAAAAGATAAGATGCTGAGTCACCCTAAGGATGCGAGCCAGTGGCAAGCGTTGAACTTCGAAGACCCAGAATTTGGGAACGATCCAAGGAACATCGTGCTGGGCGCGAGCACCGATGGAGTCAATCCGTTTGGCAGCTAGAGAAGCACACATAGCACCTGGCCTGTGTTTGTGTGGATGTACAACCTTCCCCCCTGGTTGTGCATGAAGAGGAAGTACATTCACATGAGTATGCTAATTGAAGGACCGAAACAACCAGGGAACGACATCAATCTGTATCTGGGGCTACTAAAAGAGGAGCTTGACACGCTGTGGAAAATGCCAGCCAATACGTGGGACGCCGTAGAGAAAGAATATTTCCCTATGAGAGCCGCGTTGCTCACGACGGTGCACGACTATCTCGGTTACGGATATGTCGCGGGGCAGGTGGTCCACGGATTTTCTGGATGTGTCAGGTGCATGGATGACACAACGTATTGCCAGCTAGATAGAGATCCCGGGTCTTCGAAAACCGTGTTCATGGGACATCGAAGGTGGCTTCGCGACGATGACCCGTGGAGAAAACGCAAGGATCTGTTCGATGGTGAAACCGAACCCCGAGGACGCCCGCGTACGAGGAGCGACGAGGAAATAGATGAGCTGTTGAAAAATTGGAAAGACTGCCCACTGCCGGGAAAGAATCAAAAGGCGCCAGAGCTGGGAAAGAAGCGAAAGGCGCCAGAGCCGCTGCTGAAGGTATGGAAAACGAGGTCTATTTTCTGGGACTTCCCGTACTGGAAGATCCACCGTGTGCCTCACAGCCTTGAAGAACGTGTGCGAGAGTCTGCTTGGCACCCTGCTCAACATGCCAGAGAGGACCAAAGATGGGCCGAAAGCAAGGGCAGACTTGAAATCAATGGGCATCAGGCAGGAGCTTCACACTATATATGATGATCATGATGATGATGATGTTGAGGCGAAGCAGGACACGGAAAGTCGTCGCAAAGGCAAGAAGGCCAAGAAGACCGGAAATGACTACCCTCCCGCGTGCTTCACTCTAAGTCAGGAGGAGATCGAGCAGTTTTTCACCTGCCTCGTAGGAGTAAAACTTCCTTACGGTTACGCGGGGAAGATAAGCAGATACCTAGACCCAGCGAAGCAGAAGTTCAG
>NW_025240298.1:0-3636 GCF_018294505.1 Triticum aestivum
AATAAGGATTATGATTTCTCTATTGATCCTGAGTTAATTACTTTGGTTAAATTAGATCCTTTTTATGGCTATAAATTTGAAACTGTTGTGGCACATCTTACTAAATTGAATGATATAACCAGCCTATTCACTCATGAGGAAAAAATTCGTTACTACTATATCCTTAAGTTATTTTCGTTCTCATTAAAGGGTGATGCTAAAACATGGTTTAATTCTCTTTCTCCTGGTTGTGTGCTTAGTCCCCAGGATATGATTTATTACTTCTCCGCTAAATATTTCCCCGCTCATAAGAAACAAGCTGCCTTAAGGGAAATATATAATTTTGTGCAAAATGAAGAAGAGAGTCTCCCACAAGCTTGCAGGAGGCTTCTCCGATTACTTAATGCTTTGCCTGATCATCCTCTCAAGAAAAATGAAATACTTGATATCTTTTATAATGGACTAACCGATGCTCCAGAGACCACCTGGATAGTTGTGCTGGTTGTTTTTTCAGGGAAAGAACTATAGAGCAAGCTGAATTGCTATTGAATAATATATTGAGTAATGATAATGATTGGACACTTCCTGAACCAACTCCTAAGCCAACTCCGAAGAAAGGGGTATTCTATTTCTTAGTCATGAAGATATGCAAGAGGCAAATAAATCTATGAAAGAAAAGGGTATTAAAGCTGAAGATGTTAAGAATTTACCACCTATTGAAGAAATACATGGTCTTAATAACCCGACACGGGTAGTAAAGGTAAATTCTCTCTGTAGATTTGATGAAGGTGATATTCCTCGTAATAGGTCTGCTAGCCAATGCTTGGATGAGTTTGATAATTTTATTGTTAAACAAGAAAACTTCAATGCTTATGCTGGTAGACAATTGAAACATAATGCTTATATGGTTGAACACTTGAGTGATTATATGTCTAGAGTTAAAGGTGACCTTAAACTTATTAGTAAACATGCTTCTATGGTTACCACTCAGGTAGAACAAGTGCTTAAAGCACAAGATGATTTGCTTAATGAATTAAGTAATAAGAAAAATGATAATGTTGTTAGAGTTATGACTAGAGGGGGTAAAATGACTCAGGAACCTTTGTATCTTGAGGGCCACCCTAAGAGAGTTGAGCAAGATTCTCAGAGAACTAATGTCGATGCACCTAGTCCTTCTAAGAAGAAGAAAAAGAAAAATGATAGGACTTTGCATGCTTCTAGTGAACCTGTTGTTGACACTCCTAAGAATCCCAATGATAGTTCTATTTCTGATGCTAAAACACAATCTGGTAATGAACATGAACCTACTGATAATGATGGTGTTCATGTTGATGCTCAACCTAGCAATAACAATGATGTAGAGATTGAACCTGTTGTTGATCTTGAAAACCCACAATCAAAGAACCAACGTTATGATAAGAGAGACTTCGTTGCTAGGAAGCATAGTAAAGAAAGAGAACCATGGGTTCAGAAACACATGCCTTTTCCTCCTGAACCATCCAAGAAAAAGGATGATGAGGATTTTGAGCGCTTTGCTGAAATGATTAGACCTATCTTTTTGCGTATGCGTTTGACTGATATGCTTAAAATAAATCCTTATGCTAAGTATATGAAAGATATTGTTACAAATAAAAGAAAGATACCGGAAGCTGAAATTTCCACCATGCTTTCCAATTATACTTTTAAAGGTGGAATACCAAAGAAACTAGGAGATCCCGGAGTACCAACTATACCATGCTCCATTAAAAGAAACTATGTTAAAACTGCTTTATGTGATCTTGGAGCCGGTGTTAGTGTTATCCTCTCTCTTTATATCGTAGACTTGATTTGAATAAGTTGACACCTACTTAAATATATTTGCAAATGGCCGATAAATCAACTGTTATACCTGTCAGTATCTATGAGGATGTGCCTGTTGTGGTTGCAAACATTACTATTTTAATGGATTTTGTTATTCTTGATATTCCCGAGGACGATAGTATGTCGATTATCCTTAGGTAGACCCTTTTTGAATACTGCAGGGGCTGTTATTGATTGCAACAAAGGCAATGTCACTTTTCATGTTAATGGTAATGAGCATACGGTACACTTTCCGAGGAAACAACCTCAAGTCCACAGTATCAATTCTATTGGAAAAATTTCAACGATTACTATTGGAAGTTTTGAATTCCCTCTTCCTACTGTCAAGAAGAAATATGATATTCTTATTGTTGGGGACATGCATATCCCCGTTGAGGTAACCTAGTGTTATTCGAAAATTCTCTGGTTTCATGTTATTCGGAAAGAGTTTGTTAACAAGACTTGATCAACCTTGTTAGTGGATTCCTTTTGATGAGAACGATATGGATGAAGTTAGAAAGCACAACTCTCTGTACCCTCCTTTTACTTTCTGTTATTTAGATTAAATAAAGCAAAAATAGTATTTCTAGTCTGTTTTCTGAATTATCCTTGCAATAAAAATACGACGAGCAGGCCTTAGAGCAACCGTCCGAACAGGGCAACACGGGTAGAGAAACCGAACATCCTTCCTCCGGCGAAAACGGCATTCCGGACAACCTCACGCCGAATAAACCTATGGAGCAGAAGAACCTCCATGAGAGGCTCGTTGCAACTGCACGCAGCCTAAAGAAGTAGAAGCGGAAGCTAAAAACAGCGGAAGACGCACTCCGGATTAGATGGAGCAAAATAATCAACATCATAGATAAGTACGGCGACAGTCGCCGCACTAAAAGCTATCCGAAAAGAAAGCTACTGCCTAAATTCGATGAAGAGGCCCTAGAGCCCTCACATTCAAAAAATGAAAAAGCCACACGGTCGGATAGACGACCCCATAAAGCGGCAAGCGGCGCCGCACCTAAATCGGCATGCGACCCACCTAAGGATTCGCATCATGGCCCAATCAGGTCCATTTATGGGCCAAGAAAGCAAGCTCTCGTAAGCAACGCTATGAAGCCATCATCAGAATCCGGCACACCCAAATACAGGGGCGCCGCACACCCCCTATGTTTCACCGATGAGGTCCTGGACTATGAATTCCCAGAGGGATTCAAACCCGTAAACATAGAGGCATATGATGGAACAACAGACCCTGGAGTCTGGATCGAGGATTATATCCTCCACATACACATGGCTAGAGGAGATGATCTCCATGCCATAAAATATCTACCCCTTAAGCTTAAAGGGCCAGCCCGGCATTGGCTTAAAAGCCTTCCCGAAAACACAATTGGAAGCTGGGAAGAGCTCGAGGATGCTTTCCGAGCAAACTTTCAAGGGACCTATGTCCGCCCTCCGGATGCAGACGATCTTAGTCACATAACTCAACAACCCAGAGAATCAGCTCGGCAGTTCTGGAATAGATTCCTCACTAAAAAGAATCAGATAGTCAACTATCCGGACGCCGAAGCCTTAGCAGCTTTCAGGCATAACGTCTGAGACGAATGGCTCGCCAGACACCTCGGCCAAGAAAAGCCAAGAACAATGGCCGCACTAACAAGCCTCATGACCCGCTTTTGTGCAGGGGAGGACAGCTGGTTGGCAAGGTGTAGCCCCAGCGACCCAAGTACATCCGAAACTAGGGATGGAAACGGAAAACCGTGATGCAACAAGGACCGTCGCTGGACTAAGGACAAAAGTCGGAAGAGCACGACAGTCAATGCC
>NW_025240299.1:0-3635 GCF_018294505.1 Triticum aestivum
CGGACGGGCTGGCCAAGTGGACCAATTTGTTAGCCGGCCGAGTGAAAAGGTCAATCGGCCGAGTGAACCACAGCTGAGCTGAAATCCAGTCGCGACGCCATCAGCCAAGTGCAATAAACAATGAGTCGGTCGGGCGACATTGTTCGTCTCAGTGCCTGCAAGTTAGCAAGTACACGTACATCCACAGATATTTTTGCTGGACTAAATATCCATGTACGGACGTTATTTTGCAAGGATTAAAGACCAGGGATGGTTATGTATGCATGCACAATTAACTGGCGTAGAAACTGTGGAAGTTTTGGCTGCAGTAATTAGGTAACTGGCGTAGGAAATACTCACCAGATGAGCCGCTTAATGAGGCGATTATACCTTGACGAAGCGGGGCCAGCGGTGCGGCGTACTGGTGAGAACCACTCCTTCCGTTTCCTTTTTTCCTGCATGCAGTTATCCCTCGAGCAGGTTGATTTGGTGCAGAGCTCAGTCGGTTAGTCGTGGAGCAATAAAGCCTGGTATTTAGGTGTGATTGTCCACGTCCAACGCATTGAAGGGGTTGCCCCATGTCCAGGACCTGCATGCAGAAGGTATTAGTACTAATTAAGCAAGAATTAAAGAAGATTCTGCATGCGAAGGGAGTTCAAATGAGGAGAGCTGTAGAGGCAGCCCGAGGGACAGCCCCATTGCATTGAGAACTGCCGGTCTGGCCGGAATCAGACGGCGGCCGAGAGGAGGTGACGAGGAGGATGAACAGCTGGCCGCAGTCCAGGCGCGGGAGTCGCAGGTCGGCGCAGCCAAGGGCAAGGCTGACGCGAGCGCTGGTGATCGTGCTTCACTGCTCGGGGAGCTGGAGCCGTGCGCCGGTCGGAGTCGTGCTTCGACACCCGCGGAATTTGGAGGATTGCCGGCAGCAGCGCCTTGTCGCCCGAGGAACTGGGTCGACCGCCGGTCGTCGTGCTCAGCCGGTCGGGGAACCAGGCCGAGCTTTAGCGGTTGTGCATGTGTGGGCACTCGGCGATGGCGTCGTAGATGAGTTCGCAGATGATGATGGGCGGATGATGACGCTTTATCGTCCAGGAGCCGAGCCACCAATAGAAACAAAAGGAGGCGTCCTTTTGTATAAGCTCGTGTGCATACATAAGAAGAATAAACCATTGTTAGATCATTGTAATGTTTGATTGTAAAGAGGATAAGTTGAGATGAGCAACTCGCTGATCCTTTTGTATGATTAGGAGTATTTTATCCTCCTGTAAATGGAGTGATGTCCGGAACATCCTGGATCAAACCCTCCATTGATGATTGTTGATCGACGGACGAAGATCGAAGAAATAAAACCATCTGCATCATGGCTCGATAGACGCCATGCCCCACGGTGGGCGCCAACTGTCGTGGGAACGATTCCGACAATAAGAGAGGGGTAGGATAAAGGAGCATGATCTATCGAGATGCATATGGGTGACACGGTCGTTTAGCGAGTTCAGGCCTCTCATGGTGGAGATAACAACCCTACGTCTCATGCTACGGAGAGGCTTTGTCTTATCTTAGTATGTATCCGGAGATTACAATGTGTATGAGAGAGATAGGAACGGATCCCCATGCCTGAGCTAAGTCCTGAGACTTGAGAGAAAGAGAGAAGTAGAAGAAGAGCCCCCCAGTCTAGTGGTGGGGGTGGCTTATATAGAGTGCGCCACCTCCTCACCTCATATGTTACAAAATGGGGCATGAATGCCATAATGTCAGCGCACTACCAAGCCCTCACCATGAAAATGATGCCGACTGCTTTGTTGCCCGCTGGTCTTCATATATCCGAGTGAGTCGTGCGGTCGAGTGGTGCACTGTCGTCCGAGTGGATGCTATACTGCTTAGTCGAGTGGATAGTATCCTGCTTGTCCGAGTGGATAGTATGTCTGTATAAAATTTATCTAGACCCACGTGTTGTGTGGACCCCATGCTTTATGATATTTCGACCCTTCGTGGGCCTACCTGTTATGTGTATCCCCAATAGGTGGCGCCTACATTAACGAGTTGTGAGAGGAGGCGGCAGAGGCTGTTCGTGAGTGGTAGTTGGTTCTCTTCATCCCATGTCCAATGGAGGTGGCGGCCACGCCTCCAACTCTAGCTACTAAACGTTGATGAAAACCACACGTGGACGACGCTGGTACGTCAGCCACCACGTGAGAGCAACCTCTCTTCATCCCATCTCATGTAGTGGTGTTATTCTCATTCTATTTCCACCCCAAGTCCTTATCCTTGCAAATTATGGAATCCTTAAGTTACATGATGTATTTACCATTTTTATCCAAAATTCTATGTACGAATATGGCACACTATTAGCATGCTATAAATTTGTTGCATCTCGAGAAGGGTGGCGCTAAATCTTGTAGAATGCTATATATTAAATTGATGCAAGTATCTATTGTCCTATTGTTGGTGGAATTCACAAGTTTTCTTAATTTTTTTGTGCTACAATGAAATACAATTTAGGATCATGCCTAGAATGAAGGATTAATGGATATCACGTTTGTGATCTATAGACAAAGCATTACTGTGTACTCAACCATGACTTACCATATTTTATCATCAATTCTACACTCTGGTTCATAATGATGTGTCACCTATGCCATACTTAAAGCTCTTCCGGGTAATACCTTCTCATGGATTTTATTGCACGCACAAGTGTGTCCTTCTATGAACTAGTAAGATGCAGCCGCGACCCGGGGACTAGTCCCTTAAAGTCACATAATCGCACATTGGGGTTTTCCTAGTAGTAGATGAGAGGAGTAGAAGAACATATGACCTTATGGAGTAGATGTCGTATCTCTTTATATGTGTTCTCAAGGCCAAAGTCCTCCATGCAAAGTATCCGACTAGGAGCTATGACCCATATGTGGAGATGAAGCTTGGAAATTACACGTCACCACCCGTCAGTTTGACAACAACACTAACTCCAGTTGAACCAGGTATTTGCCTTCCCGAAGGAACGCATCCAATCGTGCTATGTTGAGGTCATTGTTAACGACAAGGACTTTGTTAAGGATAATTTCATTGGGCGAGTTATCTTTGACCTGAATGAAGTTTAAAAGAGAGGAGTGAGGCAACCGGCTATAGATGCTCCATTTAATTCTAGTCTGCATGCATATGTTTTTCAGGGCATTTTTACACATAGTACATATGAAAGTGTATTACACATATGCAATGCAAACATTTTTTCCTTTAGAAAATGTGAAACATAAATGTACAACTCTAACATCAAAATACGCTTAATATTTAGTCTGTGCTTGAATTTTCCCGTAGTAATATATTTCCTAACACAAACATGAATTGATTAGATATTGTTTCAAACAATTTAATTTAACCATATCATTGCCATAGATCCTTCAATTACACCTTAGATCTAAAACCACGCCTTACTACAAGCATTGCAATTAAATGCAACGGAAAAAATAGCACCCTTTTGCAGCTTTATAGTGTCGCTATAGCATATCCGGAAGAAACACATTATGGTTTAACTAATATCCTCACTACATCGCTATTCATGCCATAGCGTGCTATTTCGACGCTAAATGAAATAACGTTATAGCATTTTTGCGTGTATCACATAACAGCTCATTAGGCATTGTTGCATTATCCTAACTCACTCT
>NW_025240300.1:0-3635 GCF_018294505.1 Triticum aestivum
CGGACGGGCTGGCCAAGTGGACCAATTTGTTAGCCGGCCGAGTGAAAAGGTCAATCGGCCGAGTGAACCACAGCTGAGCTGAAATCCAGTCGCGACGCCATCAGCCAAGTGCAATAAACAATGAGTCGGTCGGGCGACATTGTTCGTCTCAGTGCCTGCAAGTTAGCAAGTACACGTACATCCACAGATATTTTTGCTGGACTAAATATCCATGTACGGACGTTATTTTGCAAGGATTAAAGACCAGGGATGGTTATGTATGCATGCACAATTAACTGGCGTAGAAACTGTGGAAGTTTTGGCTGCAGTAATTAGGTAACTGGCGTAGGAAATACTCACCAGATGAGCCGCTTAATGAGGCGATTATACCTTGACGAAGCGGGGCCAGCGGTGCGGCGTACTGGTGAGAACCACTCCTTCCGTTTCCTTTTTTCCTGCATGCAGTTATCCCTCGAGCAGGTTGATTTGGTGCAGAGCTCAGTCGGTTAGTCGTGGAGCAATAAAGCCTGGTATTTAGGTGTGATTGTCCACGTCCAACGCATTGAAGGGGTTGCCCCATGTCCAGGACCTGCATGCAGAAGGTATTAGTACTAATTAAGCAAGAATTAAAGAAGATTCTGCATGCGAAGGGAGTTCAAATGAGGAGAGCTGTAGAGGCAGCCCGAGGGACAGCCCCATTGCATTGAGAACTGCCGGTCTGGCCGGAATCAGACGGCGGCCGAGAGGAGGTGACGAGGAGGATGAACAGCTGGCCGCAGTCCAGGCGCGGGAGTCGCAGGTCGGCGCAGCCAAGGGCAAGGCTGACGCGAGCGCTGGTGATCGTGCTTCACTGCTCGGGGAGCTGGAGCCGTGCGCCGGTCGGAGTCGTGCTTCGACACCCGCGGAATTTGGAGGATTGCCGGCAGCAGCGCCTTGTCGCCCGAGGAACTGGGTCGACCGCCGGTCGTCGTGCTCAGCCGGTCGGGGAACCAGGCCGAGCTTTAGCGGTTGTGCGTGTGTGGGCACTCGGCGATGGCGTCGTAGATGAGTTCGCAGATGATGATGGGCGGATGACGACGCTTTATCGTCCAGGAGCCGAGCCACCAATAGAAACAAAAGGAGGCGTCCTTTTGTATAAGCTCGTGTGCATACATAAGAAGAATAAACCATTGTTAGATCATTGTAATGTTTGATTGTAAAGAGGATAAGTTGAGATGAGCAACTCGCTGATCCTTTTGTATGATTAGGAGTATTTTATCCTCCTGTAAATGGAGTGATGTCCGGAACATCCTGGATCAAACCCTCCATTGATGATTGTTGATCGACGGACGAAGATCGAAGAAATAAAACCATCTGCATCATGGCTCGATAGACGCCATGCCCCACGGTGGGCGCCAACTGTCGTGGGAACGATTCCGACAATAAGAGAGGGGTAGGATAAAGGAGCATGATCTATCGAGATGCATATGGGTGACACGGTCGTTTAGCGAGTTCAGGCCTCTCATGGTGGAGATAACAACCCTACGTCTCATGCTACGGAGAGGCTTTGTCTTATCTTAGTATGTATCCGGAGATTACAATGTGTATGAGAGAGATAGGAACGGATCCCCATGCCTGAGCTAAGTCCTGAGACTTGAGAGAAAGAGAGAAGTAGAAGAAGAGCCCCCCAGTCTAGTGGTGGGGGTGGCTTATATAGAGTGCGCCACCTCCTCACCTCATATGTTACAAAATGGGGCATGAATGCCATAATGTCAGCGCACTACCAAGCCCTCACCATGAAAATGATGCCGACTGCTTTGTTGCCCGCTGGTCTTCATATATCCGAGTGAGTCGTGCGGTCGAGTGGTGCACTGTCGTCCGAGTGGATGCTATACTGCTTAGTCGAGTGGATAGTATCCTGCTTGTCCGAGTGGATAGTATGTCTGTATAAAATTTATCTAGACCCACGTGTTGTGTGGACCCCATGCTTTATGATATTTCGACCCTTCGTGGGCCTACCTGTTATGTGTATCCCCAATAGGTGGCGCCTACATTAACGAGTTGTGAGAGGAGGCGGCAGAGGCTGTTCGTGAGTGGTAGTTGGTTCTCTTCATCCCATGTCCAATGGAGGTGGCGGCCACGCCTCCAACTCTAGCTACTAAACGTTGATGAAAACCACACGTGGACGACGCTGGTACGTCAGCCACCACGTGAGAGCAACCTCTCTTCATCCCATCTCATGTAGTGGTGTTATTCTCATTCTATTTCCACCCCAAGTCCTTATCCTTGCAAATTATGGAATCCTTAAGTTACATGATGTATTTACCATTTTTATCCAAAATTCTATGTACGAATATGGCACACTATTAGCATGCTATAAATTTGTTGCATCTCGAGAAGGGTGGCGCTAAATCTTGTAGAATGCTATATATTAAATTGATGCAAGTATCTATTGTCCTATTGTTGGTGGAATTCACAAGTTTTCTTAATTTTTTTGTGCTACAATGAAATACAATTTAGGATCATGCCTAGAATGAAGGATTAATGGATATCACGTTTGTGATCTATAGACAAAGCATTACTGTGTACTCAACCATGACTTACCATATTTTATCATCAATTCTACACTCTGGTTCATAATGATGTGTCACCTATGCCATACTTAAAGCTCTTCCGGGTAATACCTTCTCATGGATTTTATTGCACGCACAAGTGTGTCCTTCTATGAACTAGTAAGATGCAGCCGCGACCCGGGGACTAGTCCCTTAAAGTCACATAATCGCACATTGGGGTTTTCCTAGTAGTAGATGAGAGGAGTAGAAGAACATATGACCTTATGGAGTAGATGTCGTATCTCTTTATATGTGTTCTCAAGGCCAAAGTCCTCCATGCAAAGTATCCGACTAGGAGCTATGACCCATATGTGGAGATGAAGCTTGGAAATTACACGTCACCACCCGTCAGTTTGACAACAACACTAACTCCAGTTGAACCAGGTATTTGCCTTCCCGAAGGAACGCATCCAATCGTGCTATGTTGAGGTCATTGTTAACGACAAGGACTTTGTTAAGGATAATTTCATTGGGCGAGTTATCTTTGACCTGAATGAAGTTTAAAAGAGAGGAGTGAGGCAACCGGCTATAGATGCTCCATTTAATTCTAGTCTGCATGCATATGTTTTTCAGGGCATTTTTACACATAGTACATATGAAAGTGTATTACACATATGCAATGCAAACATTTTTTCCTTTAGAAAATGTGAAACATAAATGTACAACTCTAACATCAAAATACGCTTAATATTTAGTCTGTGCTTGAATTTTCCCGTAGTAATATATTTCCTAACACAAACATGAATTGATTAGATATTGTTTCAAACAATTTAATTTAACCATATCATTGCCATAGATCCTTCAATTACACCTTAGATCTAAAACCACGCCTTACTACAAGCATTGCAATTAAATGCAACGGAAAAAATAGCACCCTTTTGCAGCTTTATAGTGTCGCTATAGCATATCCGGAAGAAACACATTATGGTTTAACTAATATCCTCACTACATCGCTATTCATGCCATAGCGTGCTATTTCGACGCTAAATGAAATAACGTTATAGCATTTTTGCGTGTATCACATAACAGCTCATTAGGCATTGTTGCATTATCCTAACTCACTCT
>NW_025240301.1:0-3635 GCF_018294505.1 Triticum aestivum
TACTCCAGCCCCCTCGCTTCACGCCGTAGTGCATGTAGATCTTCGTAGTGGTAGATCCCGGCTTCATGCCGTAGTGCATGTACTCCAGCCCCTCGCCACGTCGAGGATCACGCTCCTCTGCTGCGCCCATAGCAGCACCACCGATCCGTCCGCGATCACGCAGTGGTACAGGACGCCGAACCCGCCGCGGCCACACGGGTAACCGAAGGCTAGACACGGCGGTGATCGGCAGCACCGACAATGGTGACCGGGCACGTGACCTACTGCGACATGCGTGTCCGACATGCTCTCCGACGTTGATGGTGTGGTCGCCATCATCGCTGCTTGCTGCATAGCAAGTGTTTCATGAAATGCTTAAGCCAAATAAATTTTTACTCCGTTAAATTTAGGGGGTCGGCTAGGAACGGCCATTTTTTAAGGAGCATATCTGCTCGTTACTCGGCCGTTTACTCCTTTAGAATTTAGGGGATCGGCGATGCCCTAGGGCATATCAGTTTCTGGATCTTAGAGAGCAACGACACCCTGACCTCCTCTCCATGTGAAGAACATGGAGAGGCACAAACCTTGCAATTAAAACCCAAACTACTAGAAAGCTAATACTTTAAGATGTAAAGAGGGGAGAATGTGATTAGTTTTCTTATCTCAAAAGGGTAGGCTCCTCAAGAGCAAAAAAATCTATGAACTTGCACAAATGTGCACATTGGTCACGAACTTGCAAAGCTGAGAAAACATGTGTCGAACCTGCCAGACTGTCTGAGGGGATTACCAGCCTTAGAGAAGTTCAACATAACAAAGCAAAACAAAATAAAAGAGCGTACCTACTACTCTATGATCAACACCAAACAAGGGATCATCTTCTCAACCAACTTCCATCAGCTAACACCGTCTTAGTCCACTTGAGTGGTTCGGCATATATAGCAAGATGTGGATCTTAGAGAGCAACAACACCGTGACCGCCTCTGTTTTACCGGCAACCGGATCTTCCATTGCTGGCTTTGTGAAGAACATGGTAAGGAGAGGCACAAACTTTGTGATTAAAATTTAGAAAGTTTTTTTTTTTTGAGGGAGTGCCATCATGGCAGTTTTTATTTGATATCAAATAAGGATATATTGTTCAATAAGGGATAGAATGGAGGAAGGCGTATTATTCATCCACAAGCTCGAAGGATTAACTCCGTTTGAGCGAAAGTTAATATGAGATAGAGGGAGTAATACTTAAGATGTAAAGAAAAAAAAGGAAGATGCAATTAATCGTCTTATCTCAAAGGAATGCATACATTAGCTGCATTTGGAATTAATTGTTGTGGCCGGCTTAGTGGAACAAGTAAAATCTCCACAACTAACTTGATTCCATCGTGAGGACATCAAAGGTCAGAAACCGCCAATAATAAGTCTTTGGTAGAGAGTTTTGGGCCTTGCACTAGGGCTTTCTACAGGATTTTGCCCAGGACCTGCCTCGGCCCTTGATTGTGGGTGCATAGGCTTTAACACGATGCACACAAATAAACTTGAATGGATTTCTTCAAATGCATAAATATGTAAAGCATAAACTCAGGCGCCCACTATTGCACTGCACATTTGCGTTTCCTTATTTCGTTGAAGATCACAAAAGGTACAGTTGCCTTAAATATTGGTCGGTGCACGAACGATTTACTATAGACAATTGTTCTAAAATTACCATATGCTGCCTTAAATAGCGCTGATCTGGAACAAACCTCTTTTTTCTAATGTTGATACTGCATACTGTCAAACTGATTGCACATCAGATACATCGTACATGGATCATGAGGTCCTGGAGCGTATACTTGATGGAAGAGAGAAGCCGACAAATCTATCACTTGCACTTTTGAAGGATATCACAGAAAATTTCTCAGATGATCGAGAAATCGGTCACGGTGGATTTGCAACTGTTTATAAGGTAAATTGCTTTTTAACCATAAATCAGGCATATGATATCTAGAGATCGCACTTGGAATTTTATGTTGGCTTGAGCAGTCCCCGAGTTAGCAAAACTATGTTAATAATCGGTGTTGCCAACTAGTAAATACCATATATAGATGTTACATTCGTCTGCAAGATGCTACTTGATTCTAGCAGTATCTGGTATATATTGAAGTCAGACAACCAGGTATATTCTTTGTGTCGTATATTACGGAATTCTGTCCTAGGATCGAACATAGTATCCAACATTAATTTGGAAAATGGAACCGCCTTAAGGTTGTCATGGAGCTACAAACCTTTTTCCTAGCATATATGTGCATGTGTGGTGGTGCAATTGTACTGTAACATTAGGGGTCTGTTTGGTTGGAGACTAGTGTGGCCAAGCCAAAGTGTGGCTAGCCACACAAGTATGGCAAGCCACACAAGTGTGGCTGAGAAATTGGACGCTAAACTTTGGCAAAAGTTGGCAAAAAAATTGTCTCTATGACAAGTGGGCCATAGGGGCAATAAAGTGTGGCAAAAATCAAACACATGCCAATTAAACTGTGGCTACCAAATGTTGGCTTGGCAAACTGTGGCTGGGAACCAAACAGCCCCTAGGTGTGCTCTCAGGGAAAAAGGGGCTTCCGTCGGTTGCTGCATCCCAAACTTCTGTATTATCTTTCTTGCACAGTACCTTCAAATTCAGCTAAACACTTTTTGAATGCTCACAAGAGAAGTTAAACAGGGAGTGGTTCGTAATGGGAACGTTGCTGTTAAAAGGATAAGGAACAGTCATTCAATCAATGAGACTTTATTTTATCGAGAAGTCGACAGCCTGTTGAACATTAAACATAAAAATGTCGTACGCTTTCTTGGCTTCTGTGCTAGCACAGATCAGATAGCCATACAAATTGCAGGATCAAAACGACATATTTATGCTGAGGTAAGAGAAAGACTACTCTGTTTTGAGTATATCAGCAATGGAAGTCTACAAAAGTATGTTACTGGTACGTCATTCTTGCAACAAGCTCTTATTTTTACTAACTTATCTTTATTTTCCAGGATCAAGATGTGATATATACATTCATAATGCAATTTAGCACATGCACAAATCAAATGATGGAAACTTTTATGGCTCACTGTTACTTTTTGCATTATGTAGATGAATTAAGAGGACTGGAATGGAATACACGCTATGGAATAATTAGAGGAATCTGTGAAGGTTTGCATCATCTGCACACGGAGAAGCACATATATCATATGGATTTGAAACCTGGCAATATACTACTAGATAATGATATGGTGCCGAAAATCACAGATTTCGGTTTATCAAGACTTGATGAAAAGTCAAAAACCATGAGTGAAGACCGTCTCGGATCACTGTAAGCTATGCATCAAAACATCATAATTTCTCGGCATCTTCTTTCACATTTTCTGATGCTGTAATACATTGAAATGCCGACCTTTTTTTGCAGAGGATATTGTGCTCCAGAGTACATATCTGAAGGGAAAATGTCATTCAAATCAGACATGTACAGTTTGGGCAAAATAATCATTGAGCTAGTGACGGGAGGAAAGGAGATCCTCAATAATAGCAACACTGTAAGAGGGTTCTATCTCGCCATGCAGACAATCTTTTTTGTAGAAATATCCTAACTTTCTACCTTGCATATTGGTTACCATTTTCTTAATAATCCTACTTAATTTGCATA